>NC_056663.1:34275000-34540000 GCF_018350195.1 Panthera tigris | reverse complement strand
TATGCTCATGTGAAGTGAAGGATGTGCTTTAATTTCCTGGAGACCAAAAGGGTCTGCAATATTTTCATGTTATGTAAGAATATGGAATGTTTTTGAAAGAAACTCTTACTCCTTTAACAAATATTGATTGCCTACTCAATTTACATCCTCAAGAACTTAGACTGTAGGGGGAAAGCTAAGACATGGCTACTAGAACTACGATGCAAAGTGAGAGGTAGCGAGGGGCACCTGGGTGGCTCAGTCGGTTGAGCATCCGACTTTGGCTCAGGTCATGATCTCACGGTCTGTGAGTTTGAGCCCTGCGCTGGGCTCTGTGCTGACAGCTCAAAGCCTGGAGCCTGTTTCGGATTCTGTGTCTCCCTCTCTCTCTGCCCCTCCCCGGCTCATACTCTGTCTCTCTCTCTCTCTCTCTGTCAAAAATAAATAAACATTAAAAGTGAGAGGTAGCAAGAGCGATGAAGAATGCATGAAAGTGACAGGGTTCAGCTCACTTCTTCCGGGTCAGATAAGGTTTTATGAAAGCAAAGCTGTCTGAGCTGAGAAATGAGTACTGTTCCAGCAGGTGGAGACATGGAGAGTCTTCCCTTAGAAGAGGAGGGACGGGGCCACAGGTTGACCAAGGTTTGGGGATGGAAAGCAGGGGCTGGCCATACACAGGGTGATCATATGTCCTAGTTTTCCCAAGACAGTTTCAGTTTATATTTTCTGTCCTGGTGTAGTTGTTAATGGCGCCCCCTTTTCACTCTCAAAAATCATCCTAATTTGGATGATAAACTATATTGTCACCATAGCTATAAGTGATACTCTTTAAGAGGCCAAATATCCACATGGCTAATAGGATCTGAGAGGGAAAGAAAGAGAGGGGTGTTACTAAACAACCAGTGGGTCATTGAAGAAATCAAAGAAGTCAGAAAATACCTTAAAACAAATGAAAATGAAAATACAACTTTCCAAAATCCATGGGGTACAGCAAAAGCAGTTCTAAGAGGGAAATTCATAGGATACAGGCCTACCTCAAGAGACAAGAAAAATTCCAATTAAACAATCTAACTAAAGGAAGTAGAAGAAGAAGAACAAACAAAACCCAAAGTTAAAAGGAAGGAAATAATAAAGATAAAAGAGGAAATAAATGAAATAGAAACTAAAAAAAAAAAAAATAGGCAAGAACAATGAAACTAAAAGCTGGTTCTTTGAAAAGATAAAAAAATTGATAAACTTTTAGCCAGACTCATCAGGAAACAAAGAGAGAGGGCCCAAATAAATAAAAGCAGAAATGAAAGAGAAGTTACAACTGACACCACAGAAATACAAAGGATCATAAGAGACTGCTATGAACCATGATATGCCAACAAATTTGAAAATTTAAAAAAAAATGGATAAATTCCCGGAAACATACAACCTCCAATACTGAATCACAAAGAAATGGAAAATCTGAATAGACTGATCACAAGTAATAAAATTGAATCAGAAACTCCCCCCCCCCCAAAAAAAATCCAGAACTAGATGGCTTCACAGGTGAGGCCTATCAAACATTTAAAGAAGTTAGTACAGGGGCGCCTGGGTGACTCAGTCGGTTAAGCGTCTGACTCTTGGTTTCAGCTCAGGTCATGATCTCATGGTTTGTGAGTTCGAGTCCCAAATCGGGCTCTGCACTGACAAAGGCGGGCCTGCTTGGGATTCTCTCTCTATGTCTCTCTGTCCCTCCCCCACCTGTGCGCCCTCTCTCAAAATAAATAAGTAAACTTAAAAAAATAAAAAAAGAAAGAAGTTAGTGCATATATTGCTCAAATTATTCCAAAAAATTAAAGAGAAGGGAATGCTTCCAAACTCATTTTTCAAGGCAAGTTATTACCCTGATACCAAAACCAAAGACAACACGCAAGAAAGAAAATCACAGGCCAATATCCTTGATGAACATAGATGCAAAAATCCTCAACAAAATATTAGCAAACTGAATTCAACAACACATTGAAAGGATCATAAACCATGATTAAGAGGGATGTATTCCAGGGATGCAAGGTTGGGTCCACATCCACAAATCACACCACATTAACAAAACAAAGGATAAAAATCATATGGTCATCTCAATAATTGCAGAAAAAAGCATTTGACAAAATTCAACACCCATTTCTAATTAAAAACTCTCAAAAAAGTGGGTATAGAAGGAAGGTACATCAACATAATAGAGGCCACGTATATGTGTAATCTAAAAAACAAAACAGGGGCACCTGGGTAGCCCATCCAGTTAAGCATCCGACTCTGGATTTCAGCTTAGTCATGATCTCGTGGTTCGTGGGTTCGAGACCCACATGGGGCTCTGCGCTGACAGTGCGGAGCCTGCTTCAGATCCTCTCTCCCTCTCTCTCTGCCCTTCCCCTGCTCGTGCTCTCTATCTCAAAATAAATAAATAAATTTTAAAAATTGTATCAAAAAATAAAAATAAAAACAAAACAAAACAAACAGAAACAGACTCCTAGCCACAGGAAACAAGCTGTTGACTACCAGAGTGGGGAGAGGTGGGGGAGCAGGCAACATAGGTGAAGGGGATTAAGAGGTACAAACTTCCAGTTATAAAAGATTCAAGTCACTGGGATGTCATGTACGGCATAAGGAATATACTCAATGATATCGTAATAATTTTGTGTGGTGACTGATGGTAACTAGACTTAAGGTAGGGATCATTTTGTAAAGTATAAAAATATCAAGCCATTATAACGTACACCTGAAACTAGTAAGATATCGCATGTCAGTTAGACTTCAATTAAAACAAGGAAAGAAAAAGAGAGGAGTCACGGATGACTAAGTTTGCCAGCTGGTTGCCTGGTAAAATACAGATAAAAATGGCATCAGAAGGAGTGGCCAACTAGAAGGAAAGATGATGAATTCAGTTTTTGATCGGAGAGATAGAGTTGTCTGCACACCAGTGACCCCAACCCCTCTTTTCACAGGTAAAGGAAATGGGGCAAAGGACATTAGGACTGGAACCTAGGTCACTTGCCCCTCTTTGCAGCTCTCTCTACCTCCCTGTACTGAGTTGAATAGTGTCCCTCCTAAATTCATGTCTGCTGAAAACCTATGAATGTGACTTTATTAGGAAATGGGGTCTTTGTCAGATATAATCAAGCTAAGATGATGTCATTCTGGCATAGTATGGGCCCCTAATGCAATATGACAGGTGTCCTTATAAGAAGAGGACAATCTGATGGTAGACATGTAGAACACAGGGAGAACGCTATGTGAGATGGAGGCAGAGATCCAAGTGATGCATCTAGAAGCCAAAGAAGGTCAAGCATAGCCGGGAGCCACCAGACACTAGGAAGAGACAAGGACGGATCCTCCCTTAGAGGCTTTGGAGGGAGCGCGGCTTTGCCAACATCTTGATTTTGGATTTGTAGCCTCCAGAACTGTAAGAGAGTACAGTTCTGTTATTTTAAGCCACCCAGTTTGAGGTACTTTGTTACGGCAGCCCTGGGACACTGATCCACCTCCCGAGCTTTCGGTTCAGGTGGGATATTCAGAGGTCACTGTCTGGGAAACACAAGAAAATGTGGGGCTTGAGTGCAGAGGAATGGTCAGGATTAAAACAGAGCCAGGGTTGGGAGTGGGAAGGGGGGGACTAGAAGAAAGGACCACAGGGAAGAGGAGAAAGGAAGCCTGAGGAGAGGGTGCGGAGAGAAAGGCAAGGTAGAGAGGAGGCAGAGGGCACTGCTGGAAGGGCAAGAAGAGAGAGGAAGTGAGGGAGGAATTTTAGAGGAAGCAGAGGTCAAGAGGTCAGGACTAGACCAGGCTGATTTGGAACTGAGGTCACTGGTGACCTTTTCGAGAGCTCCTCTGTTAGAAAACCGCAGGGGTTAGAAACCATATGGAGGCTTCAGGAGTGAGTGCATTGTGAATATGGAAAGACAAGGGGAGATTATTCTTTAAAAAAATTTTTTTTAATGTTTATTCATTTTTGAGACAGAGAGAGACAGAGCATGAATGGGGGAAGGTCAGAGAGAGATGGAGACACAGAATCTGAAACAGGCTCCAGGCTCTGAGCTGTCAGCACAGGGCCCGACACGGGGCTCGAACTCACGGACCGCGAGATCATGACCTGACTGAAGTCGGCTGCTTAACCAACTGAGCCACCCAGGCGCCCCAAGGGGAGATTATTCTTTCAAGGACTTCCGGATGGAGGGAGAGGTAGGGCAATCGCTTAAGGTGTAAAGCAGGGGAGAGGGATTTTTTTTTAAGCCATGGAGAGTTGAGTCTATTTATGGAGAAAGGTGAGGAGAGGGAAAAACTAACAGATGGAAGCTATCACAGTGGGCGGCTAATGGATGGTTCAGCATCCACCCACGTGGACACACAGACATGGTACTTCTCGCCCAGAATTTAGCCAGTGCTTTGCTTCCAATGGGGCCTCAGCACTCCTCCGCCACAACCCCTGTCCAGTTCTGGGGCCCCGAGCCATTCACTAGGGCATAGGCTCTTCAGTAGAGCAGGCATGGGGAAAGTGCATAGACGGTGTGGCCTGTGATGTGGGGAGGGGGCAGCTGGCATGGTTGGTTCTCCTCAGTGAAAGTGCGTGGGACAGCTGCTAAAGAGGATGGCCCAGGCATCCACAGAACAGGAGTCAGGGGACTGTCCCACAGCAGTGGGGTCCAGCCACATCACATGCATGATCACCGGTGGACTCCAGCAGTAGAGTCTGCAGAAGCGTGAACAAAGGGCAGGTAGAGCAGGTGTCAACACTCCTCTCCCAACCTGCTGATTCAACCCCCAGCTCTGACCGTTGCCCATCGCCATCCTTTGAAAAGAAAAGCCTGGTAAAGTGAAGCAGCTCTGTGTTCTCTGGGCCTGATGGCTCTTCTCACTCCTTCCTTATTGGACATGGGGCTGTAGAGGAAGGCTAGCTTTTTGCCTTCATTTCTTCTTCCATCTTATGGGGAGATTCATCCCAAAGGACGAATCACAGATAGAGCTTTTAGGAAACACGGTGCTGAGCTTGGGAAGGCAAGAGATTCTGGGAATACAGGGCCATATACGTATAAGAGGGAGGGATCCCTCCATTTAGAGGCCCTTGCAGCCCTTCCAACATATAAACTTGACTTGAAGTGAACGGGCGGATGGGTGTACATCAAGAAAAACAAAGACAAAATGCACAGCCCCCCATCCTGGTACCACACCAACTCCACATGGTGTTCTAGGACGCATCACTCCAGCTGCGTTCACTCCCAAGGCATGGAGCCTCGTCCCTGACAAGTGTGTCCCCGGTGGGAGCTACAGCATTGGCTGAAATTGGGATAGGACTGTTAATATGTCTGTGTGTTCCATAGGTGGGCAGGTGGATGCCAGGGCTGGAGCAATTATTGTGAAAAAAAAAAAAAAAAAAAAAAAAAGGAAGATTCTGGAGACAGACTGGACCTCTTACCTCTGTACTGTTAACTCCTTTCCATTTCTTTCCCCTCAGTATTCCCAAATTATATATACTTGGCCATGGGATTTTATTTTTTACAGGCATTCTTTTTAAGTTTTTATTTATTTATTTTGAGAGAGACAGAGACAGCATGAGCGGGGGAGGGACAAAGAGAGAGGGAGAGAGGGAATCCCAAGCAGGATCTGGGCTGTCAGCACAGAGCCTGACGCGGGGCTCAAACTGAAACAGTGAGGTCGTGATCTGAGCTGAAACCAAGAGTCGGACGCTTAACCTACTGAGCCCCCAGGTGCCCCTTTATTTTTGTCTGTGTTTCATTCGCCACGTGTTAAGTAGATGTGAAGCATGCCGACCAGTGGGCAAGAGCCACACAGATCCATGACGTGCTCTTCACCGTACAGCCTCTATGGCTTCCCTTTTCTAAGTGGAGCTTGGATCCCAGTTAGGTTAGGGCAGTATGATGACATCCTTAGAACTTCAAGACTCAGGAACTTTATGTAAGAATCCAGTGGAGTCGGCGTGTCATTTTGAGTCTCCAGGCTCACCCTACAGGACAGGATCACTGCTCTGCTCCCAGGTCCCTATGCTCCCTCTTTGTTGACAGTGGTGGCCAAAGCACTGGGTGATGGCGTCTGGGATGTCAACTCCCTCTAAACAGGCCTTCACGGCGGTCTAGGACCGGGGCTGGTGGCTGTATTCTGACGTCCAGGAATGGCTCCTTCATTATCAGACCCTTTTGCTAGTATATACAATATTGTTAGAGCTGAAACCAAGGCTGGGCCTCCAGGGAGAACTCTCAGATCCACATTGCCTAACTGGCTTCCCAAGGGAATCTCCACCATGTGTTGGTAAGTGAGGAAGGCCACTTACAGGAGCTATGGTTCAGGGATCTTTCCTGCTGCCACTCCCATTGCCACAATTGCTTCTTGACATCCATGGATCCGGTGACCAGACACTGCCGTGCTGTTGCAAGAGGAAAGCCATTGCCCACCCCAGCTGCTCCTGGCCGGAGCGTTTATGACCTCGCGAGGCATCAGAAAGCATCAAAGAAGCAGGAAGGTGACTTCTGTCTCCTTACTGCCTCCCAGATCTCTCCAGTTCATCTAATTAGCAGAATCAAACTCACATCTGGCCTCCTAGCTGCAAGGGTCTGATAAATGTGGTTTAAAAATTTCTGGCCACTGCAGTACAAGGAGTTTAAGATGGATGCTAAGTGCCAAACCACCATATCTTCCTTACATGAGAAAAAGTATTGAATACTTAAATTTTCCAGATTCTCTAAACGGCTCTAGCTTAACATTTATTTAATGACATTTTACAAAGTCTGGTGTCTCTGCAAAACTGATGCACATAAGGGAAGGGAAACAAAAATAATATAAAAAACAGGGAGCGGGACAAAACAGAAGAGACTCATAAATATGGAGAACAAACTGAGGGTTACTGGAGGGGTTGTGGGAGGGGGGATGGGCTAAATGGGTTAGGGGCATTAAGGAATCTACTCCTGAAATCATTGTTTCACTATATGCTAACTAATTTGGATGTAAATTTTAAACAATAAAAAAATAGGGGCACCTGGGTGGCTCAGTCGGTTGAGCGTCCAGCTTCGGCTCAGGTCATGATCTCGCAGTCCGTGAGTTCGAGCCCCGCGTCGGGCTCCGTGCTGACAGCTCAGAGCCTGGAGCCTGTTTCGGATTCTGTGTCTCCCTGTCTCTCTGCTCCTCCCCCGCTTGTGCTCTGTCTCTCTCTATCTCTCTTTCTCTCTCTCTCTCTCAAAAATAAATAAAACATTTGAAAAAATTTAATAAAATAAAATAAAATTAAAAATAAAATTAAAAAAAAAGTTCAAAGAAAAAAAAGTCTGGTGTCTCTGAAAACTATGGGCATGTCCACATTTGCCAAGATTCCTCTTAATCATCCAGAGGGTGGCTTCTCTCCACCAGCATCACCATTGCCAAGTTCAGAAGGCTTCTCATCCATTAGGAGACTGTCTCCTAAAAAAGAGTGATCTAGTTTCATTCTTTCCACTTTTTAAGTTATAGAGATAATAAAAAGTACTATTTAGGTCTGAAAAATACAGTAAAAATACCTATAATCCTACGTCACTATCACAATGACCACTTCACTCAGTCCATGTGCATATTTACATCTTTGTAAATGTCATCTTTATATAATTTTGTTTTGTTTCTTCACTCAACATTGTATCATAATCACTTCGCATCTTATGGTGTAATGTAACCACAATTTTTAATGGTCCCATAATAGTCCACTAAGATACAAATTATAGTTTACTCATCCATTCCTCTCTAGTGGAACATTTCAGTTGTTTCCAATTATTTAGTACTATAAATAATGTTTTGAAGGGGAGCTTACGCATATTAAAACTTCTGTGGCACATTGCCAGAAGGGACAATGGGTCAAAAATACGTATTGGTTTAAAAGTATCATTTAAAATTCTTTTTAAAAATTAATTAATTTTATTTCAGAGAGAGAACGAGAGAACATGAGCAGGGGAGAGGAGCAGAGAGAAAGAATCTTAAGCAGGCTCCACGCTCAGCGCAGAGCCCGACATGGGGCTCGATCCCTGGACCCTGGGATCATGACCTGAGCGGAAATCAAGAGTTGGTCATTCAACCGACTGAGCCACCCAGGCGTCCCCAAAAGTACCATTTTTAAATGAGTATCAACAGCTTTTGATTAACGTTTCTTAAAAATCACCTACAGTAAAAACAATTTTTTCTCTGGCGATCACTAAACAAAGAGCTTGCTTCTTCTACCTATGACATCCTTAGCACTCATCTTGGGGACTACTACTGGCTGCTAACCAAAATGGGAAACTGGTGCCCTTGGCCTTGAAGTCTTAATTGACAATGCTTACATCGCTGTACCTAAAACCCCTGGGGGGGGGGGGGCTGGGCTGCTGTGACCTGAATCTTGGAACCAGGGTGAGGGCAGAGTCGGTGCAGATCTTCAGGATCTCCCCCACCCTTTCCTATCTCTCAAGGCACAGCTTTCCTGACCAGAAGGCTTCCCGGGATAAGGTGTCTGGTGCTTTACAAGTGCCAGGTCTTAAGCCCCAGAATGAGCACATTTAGATATGCAGATGCCATGCTTTCATGGAGGCTTCCAAAGACAGGTCATTCTCCTACTCTCTGATTCCTCCCCTTCCCCCAGACAGAGCAAGACAACATGGTTTAGGTTGAAATAAAGCAGCCTGGTTACACTTGAAGGAGTCCGTTTTGGATGAGTTTAAGAACCAGGAGAGCAGAGTCTGAAAAGGCAGACGCGATGCTGCAAGATATTACTCGGGGCCACTCTGCACCCCACCCAGAGATCAGCCTCTAAAGACCTTCCAGGCCTGTCAGTCTTGAGGAAAACGTGCTGAAAGGCGTTCTGGTGACTACCCATGCCTTGATCAGTCCAGGGCAAGGTGGCGTTAGCCTCTTCCTGAGAATTAAGAGGAGAACACATTTACCTCTATATTACGTGTTTCAGTGAGAGAAAAATTTTTGATTAAATGGGCGCTCTCCTCAACAAAGAAGCTTAGCACAGGCTCTTGAGTCTAAACTCTGTCACCTCCACGGTATATGCCCTCGTGTTGCACAAAAGGAGGTGGTGCTCCAGTGACACCACGCAGTGCGTCCTCCCTCATTTCTAGAACTTCACTCCACACACACACACCCGCCCCGGGTGCCCCCCTCCCCCATCCAGCCATCGTAACTGCTCCATAGATGGCATCCACAGGAACTGCCCCCACTCCAGGCCTTAGGAATGCCAACGCGTGCTGAGTAACACTGTTTGCAAAACTCCGGGCTCTGGGGGAAGATTACCCGTTGTTCCTGATCTCCCTTCAGCCCTGGGCACGTCCCTCTTGCGGTCCGGCTGACGCTGCCCAGTGACCACCCGCCCCCCTCCGCCCCGCCCGCCCCAAGGGCAGCAGCAGCAGCAGCCTGGAGGTAGTACAACTTCCCGGGACACCCCCATGTCTTCTCTCGCCCCCGTCCGGTTGCTTGGAAATTTGCACTGGACAGTGACGTCACACAGGAAGGCGGGTCCCCACTATCCCGCACACCAATGGCGGGGCCGCGGCTGGCCTCTTCTTTTCCAGCGATTGGTGTCTGGGGCCCCTTTGCTCCACCCCAGCCCGCCATGGCGTCAGGCGCCGCAAAACCGGGGAGGTGGTTCCCACTTTAAGAAGTGAAGTTTTTCGCCCCCTCCCCCTCCCTGCCCACCTCCTGCAGCCTCCCGCGCCCCGCGGAGCTGGCGGATGGAGCTGCGCCGCGGCGGCGTAGGGAGCCAGGCTGTGGGGCGCAGGATGGATGGGGACAGCCGAGATGGCGGCGGCGGCGGCGGCTGCAAGGACGGCGGGTCGGAGGACTATGAGAACCTGCCGACCAGCGCCTCCTTATCCACCCACATGACAGCCGGAGCGATGGCCGGGATCCTGGAGCACTCGGTCATGTACCCGGTAGACTCAGTGAAGGTGAGGCGCGAGAAGACTGTCGGCACGGAGGGCGCAGAGAGGGGAGCGTGCGCGCGTGCGTTTGCATCCCGCGCAAGAGCAGCCTGGGGGAGCGCCCCGAAAACACCTCTCCTCCGGGCTGTGGCGGGCGTGGGCCCGGCGCCCCGGCTCTCGCGGCGAGCGCGCCACTCCTTCCGCCGCGCGCCGGGGCCCCGGGGGGCGCCCCTCTGCCCACGGGGGTGCTCCCGCCGGCGCCCCGCACCGCTGCCTCCGCCGCCTTCCCGACGCGGGCTGCTCGCGGCGCTGCGGCGGGGGGAACTGGCGAGCGCCCCTGCTCTCGGCGGCGGCGGCGGCGGCGGCGGCGGCGGCGGCGGAGTGCCCGAGGAAGCGATCGCTGCAGCTCTGCACAGTCTTACCACGTCTGCCCACGCGACCGTAGGGCTCGGTGGGTCCCAGCTCTTCGTGGCTCCCGCCGGCGCGCCCCCTGTCCGAGCCGCGGCGAGAGGTGTCTTCTGGTCCGTGCAGGGCGGCCAGGGCTGCCCACACGTGCGCAGTTTCCGAGGGAGCTCGCCGCCGGGAAGCGCTAACCACGCTGGCGCGGAGAAACGTGGCCCCGGCTCGGCCGCGCGCCCTCTGGCCCGAGTGTGCTTCTGCTCCTGCTCCTGCTCCTGCTCCCCGGGTTTCTGGGGAGGCGTAGGAGTGGTAGGGGTTCTCTTGGTTCTTAGCAGCTCTCTTGGAGATACCGGTTCAGCGACGCCCTTAGGTGATCCCCTTCTCACGGGGTTTCTGCACCTCTTCCCCAGGAGTTCGGGCAGCTGAGCAGCCTAGAGGCAGCGAGCCCTGCGTTGACATTTGCCTTTTCTTTTTTTGTTGCAGGGAGGCGGGCAGGCAAGGAGAGCGTGAGCTCTACCACTCTTACTGTGGGTTGTGTAATAGGCACTCGGTTTGCCCATCACTTCCCCAGGTAGTTTTACATGCATTTCTGCAAGGAGGCAGCGTTAGCCAGGAGTTTTCCTGTTAGACCGAGAGCTGCCTTCTGTCCGCCTATCCAGGACACCGAGTGGCAGGAAGGTAATGCGGGTATTGACACCTTGCACTTTTGTAAGCATAACTCCACTAATTCATCCAGCAACCCAGGGATTGACAGATGAAGAAACTGAGGCAAAGAGATAGCGAACTGATTAACCTGCCAGGCTGATACTCCACCTGCCTCCTCGGACTCCAGCCCCAGTGTGCTTTGGTGGCACTTATCTTGAAAGGCAGGGCTCACAGCGCTCCCTCACTGCAGCTGTTATCTTCTTGCTGATGCTGGCCCCACACTGGAGGTGTGAGGACCAGAATGTCTGACTCAGAGGGTTTTCCCTGCACTGGACAGCTCTCCTAGAGCTAGCCGTCAGTGGACAGATAGACACCAATCCAGTGAGAGAAAGCGTGAGCCTTTGAGGAAAGGTGAGGTCCAAGCCTGTAACTATGCCGCTGAGCCTGAGCCATCACACCTTTGGCTTGTCCAGCATGCCAGCAGGGAATGAAGGGAATGATCCTTGCTGCCAGGGTTATGGAGGGCAGCGGGGAGATCTTGCCTCTTAGGCTTTCAAAGCTTCTCCAGGGAAGACCTTGGACAGATACCAGGTGGCATTTGTATAGCAAAGAATCCCTCACATGTAATAAAATTTCCCATATTTGAAGCTGTTGTCTCCAGTGCCTTTGGACAGAGTATCTAAAAAGTTAGGGGCAGGGAGGTGTTATTGGAGCAGGCACCAGACCCACAGCATCTCAGAGATGAACGTTCTATCGAGGAACTCTACCGTTTCAGAGATTTTGCGGAGTTCGCTTTAGCGCATCACTGTAGCTTATCTTTAGGATTGGAAATAATTAGTCATGCCTTTTCAACTCCCTTTTCAACACCCTAAAGAGGCATTTGTCTTACATGTTTAAGTTGTGTGTTCTGTTTAGTTTTTTCCCTGCCCCTCCTCCTGCCCTGTAGACGTTGTCTGTTTGGCTACAGATGTCACTGTGTACTTAGTGTTACTTTACTTAGCAGTTTTCACCTGTGGATAGAGGTAACAGGGTGCATGCGGTAGCTGGAGCTGGTCTGGCTGTCCTAGATAAGTCACTCGCCTTACGGGGCTTGACTGTAAAATGAAGGCCTGGGTTAGCAAATCATTAAGGAGTTCTTCTGTTTTTAAGCATGCAGGTTTGCTTTTAGAGCACCTCGCTTTTCACCACCACTTTCCCGGAAGCGGGTAGCAAGGATTATTCTTTTCATATTTCAGCTGAGCAAAAAGGCACAGAGAAAGTTAAGTGGCATGGGTCATCGCATGAGCCCAGGGGGGGCTGCAGCAGAGTGCCAAGGTCTGCCAAGATCAGCAGAATTGTCCGTGCCCAGCATGACCTATCAGGGATGCGTCCATGCTTCAGTCATGGAAATGCTCCATTTGGGGAGACCTCGACTGTGTGCTTAAATGTTTTGGGCGATGGAGACTGTGAGTAATGGAGTCAGAAGCCCTAGGTCGGGTTCGCAGCCCTGCCCCTAACTTGCTTCATGACTTAGGCACTGTTTGGTGCCTTAGTTTTGTCATTGGAAAGTGGGGGCAGTGGACCAGTTCAGTATGTCTCCCCATCCTTAACCTGTTCCCCTTTGTATGTACACAGAACACCCATCGTCCTCCTTTATGATACTTGACATTCCTGATAATTATCACGGTTGAAGCCAAGTCAGTGTGAACTGTAGGTTGGAAGAAAACGTTTTCTTGAATTTTATAAGGCACACAGTTTGAACTTTGATCATGTGACGTTAAGTGAGAGTATCGAGTGGGCCTGCTTTTTCTAGTTTTTCTGTCCTAGATGGTGGGGATCATGGAAGCTGGTGCTGGCCGCTTTCACCACTGAGCCTGTCCTCCTTGCTTTTGTGGTCACAGGGGCAGAAGGCCAGCCTTACTAATGCCTTAAAGTATTATGTTCACTATGCCTTCCCATGAAGTCCCATCCCCCCCCCCCCACCGTGTCATTTTAATGACCTGCGTTTTTCAAACTGTGCGTTGTGACTCATTAATGGCATCAACATTTTAAGAAAGACAGATTGGTGAGAGTTCAGAATTTAAGTGCGTGTGGCATGCAGTAAGGAGAGTGTTGCTTAGTGAAATTGGTGTGTGTGTGTGTGTGTGTGTGTGTGTGTGTGTGTGTGTGTATTCCCTGGCTGGCTGTGCAAAATGCTCTTCCAACTGGGGTTTATGGCCCCAGAAAGTATGAAGAACACTGAACCTGATGGGCACTAATGCCTCTTGAGCTCCAGTCGCGACGGCCTGTGATTATTAAAGCATTATTTGGAAGACCTTCCGCAAACTTTCACTGCTTCTTCCTGTGCCTTCTTCTCTCAGTCCCCAGGGGTGGACTGTGAGTGCTTACTAACCCATGAAGGGTCCAGCCACCCTGCCCTGCCATCCGTTCTGAGCCCCTGCATCGTACCAAGGTAGGGAACATGAGGGTTCTGCAGGGCTTTTGCCAACTGGTAGCGATGACTCATTCCTTTCCAACTGGGACTTTTGCAGCAGGTTCCCCACGATTCTCTAGCCGGCGCTCCACAGTGGCAAGGGGCATGGTCACCTAGACCAGCACGTGGGGGTGGCAGTGAAAAGCCCTGGTCGGGAACGCTCGAGACCGTGGGGAGAATGCCAGGTGGGTGGAGGAGGAAATTCCATCCAGATTAGGCACACCACTCTAGACCATGCTGAGTCCCGTGGTGGTGAAAGCAGGGGCAAAAGGAAACAGGAAAGATTTGAAGCGAGGGAACTTCCGCTGACCCTTTCTCAGACCTTTGCTTGCTTTGCTAGTCAGGGAAATGCTGCCCTTCACTCTGCTGGGAGAAGGCCTCCTGCCCAGCCGGGCCCGTGGCGCTGATGGTGAGGGTGTGAGGCTCAGGCTTCTCTCTAGGAGCCCGTGGGTGCTGAGCCCGTTGGAAAGCTCAGTTGGCCTCGGGGAAGGGGGGGGGGAGTGGTTGCATCGCTGGCCTTGCTGAGCTCTGAGCAGGAGTGAGCCAGGCAGGTGCCAGGAGGGCTCGGCATTCCTCACCCCGGAGTTTGCTCCACTGGGGCCTAGCCGTGCAGGCTGACTGGTAGGAAGGGTGCTCAGTCAGAGTCCCCTCCCACCCACGTCAGAGCTTTCAAAACCCAGTGCAGTTCAGTAGATGCCATTCAGCTTCAAAAGGGCGTGAAATCCCAAATTGCTCTAGTTCTTGCGAGAAAATTACAATGATTTTTCTGTCTCTCTTCTCCTGTCTTGTCTCCTTCGCGTCCCTCCCCTCTGTTCTTTTCTGTCCTTAAGTGGGAGGTGCTTTTCTAAAAGATGCATTTGGGAGGGCCAGGGAGTCAAGAAAGGAGTGCCCTTGAACTCAGGTCCTGTTCTCTGCCTCGTGAGCACCCGTGCTGCTGCCCAGAGCCGGGATCTGCACCTTGCAGGCCTGCCGCTGGAGGAGGGGGCGGATCTGACCCAGCCCCGTCTGCCCGGAAGTGGGGGAGGGGTGGGCTGGGGCAGAGGGCTTGAGGGGGCGCCCCTGGGATTCTAGTGGGCAGAGAAGGCGCCTTCACCTCTAGAGAGGGGCAGTGGGGGCTTCATGGGGGATTTAACCGACTGGGTCCTTTAAAGCACTCAGGGGTGTGCACATGTCACAGGGGAAGAGAGGGCGTTGCTCTGTGGAGTGTTCTTCCCCTGCCTTTTCCTGGTTTTCATTTGGGCCTGTTTTCACCACCTTTGGCCATCTCATTCATGAGGACTTTTGTCCCATCTGCTCTTTGGAGCAATGACCAACTGTAGTCCCACTTTCCCTTTTTTTTTTTTTATGGGATTTTGACCCCCCCCTTCCAACTCCAGTTGGGCTGCCCTTCCCCAACCCACTGGATGAACTGGCTTCTGTGTGTTGAATGAAGCCTTTGGCAGTCTCTCTTAAACTCCAGAACATTCTGGCTCTCTTCATATCTCTCCTAGTACCCAACATTTCCTTCTCAGAGAGTTTTCTTTTTCTTTTTTTAAACCTCAGTGAGCCCTCTGGCCTCATGGGTGCTGGCTGCAGACACATGGCTACAGTCATGCTGTTTTTTGCCGGGCGCTTCAGGAAGCACCGTGAGCCCTAAGCCGGCCCTTCCCCTCCCCACCTCCACCTGGGGTGTTCACGGCTGACATTTCTCATAGGGGAGAAGTATCTCATCCCTTTGTCTTTAACTATATAAGCCTTCCCTCCATCTCTTTCTGAGCCGGATGTCTCACCCTCAGAGAACTATCCTGGGGAGATTCAGAGCCCAGTCTTTGACTTACTGGTTGGGGCAGGACACTTAGCTTCTCTGAGGTGTCATTTCTTTGTAAAATGCAGACACTAACTTTCTTGCTGCTTTCTCTCTCCTGACCCAGCTGTCCATTGCTTTCTTCTTCCCTCGTTATCGGTCAGACCCTACGGAAGTGCCTTGTAACAAGCTCCCTCATAGCCTCACCCTGTGCTCCTTCTGCCTGCCTGAGCTGAGAGAAATTCAGCTCTTCTCCTGAGGCCGCTCCTTCCTGTAGGATTCCCATCAGCTCAAACCCAGGCACCGTTATCCACTAGCCTCTTATCAGCCTCTCCTCCTTTGATGCTCCTCTCCTCCCTCTTCTCTCCTGTCGCCTGCTCGCCTCCGCCTCCAGCCTGACTTACGCTGAGGGGCAGGAGGCGGACTCGTGAGGAGCAGGGACCCTTGAGCCAGACTGTGTGGACTGGGCCCTGGCTCCCCTTAGTGTGGCCTTGGGCAAGTCCCTTCTGTCTGTGCTGTGTTCCCTGTTTGTGAAAAGGAGGCAGGCGGTACTGCTGCCTGTGAGTGACTGTGAGGGTTAAGTCCCTAAAGCACCGAGGACAGTAGCTGCTGTGCAGTGAGTGCTCCCCGGGGGTCATGGGCACCAACGTGGTTTTGCAGCCCCTTCCCCCCCACCCCCAGGGCTTTTGCTCCCACCGCGAATGAATGCTGTCATCACCCGAGAATGTCCCCTCCTGGCCACTGCCCGACTAACATCCAAATCCCTGCGTTCTTTATGCCCCTCAGGCTGATGGCGTCTACCTCCATGGGGCCTTGTCCTAACCCCCACCTTTTCCACCTGGAGGTCTTGAGTCCAGATGTCTCAGCCAGGCCACACTGGGCTAGGTCTCAGCCTCTTCTCTTCCCTCTCAGCCTGTCCCTGTCGCCTTCATCCAGACTGGGGCCTATGACCCACTCCGTGCATCCACTCCCGGGGCCTCTCGTTTCCTGCCTTCGGTTCTTCCCGCACCTGCCTGCCCACACCCCGGTCTTGGATGACCCATCGACCCACGGGGCAGCCGAGCCCTTCCGGAGAAAAGCCCCATAATGCCTCCTTTGGTGCCGTGTATGCCCACGCCTCCGGGGCCCGCAGCCTGTCCTGCTGTGGGTTCTGGTCAGTCTCAACAGCCGTTCCAGACCATGCTCTTGCTTCTCAAACTCCCATCCCTCTGCTTTTTCAGCCTCTGCGCGGCATCTTGCTTGCTCTAGTTCATAGAGAAACCAGGACCCCAGTCAAGCTCACCTTCCCGTCACTGTCCTTCCAACCAGTGTGCCGTTCCCCACCTTCCTACTGTCGTTAAGGTAAGAGGGCCCTTCCTCTGTCAAAGATGAACCAGCGGGCCTAGGGAAAGGGGGTGTGTGGGGACCTCCCACATACACCTGCATTTCAATCCTGGTTCTGCACCTGGGGCACATTAGGGGCCTGTCTCAGCTCAGTCTCCTTGTCGGCAGAGTGGGGAGGTTAATGCCGAGGCCTACCCGGACAGAAGGCTGGGACAGACTTAAACGAGGCAGTGCAGATAAAGCACCAGTGCTCTCTGAATGGTCATGATGGGAGTCGTTTCGGTCATCTCCTGAGTAACTCAGTTTCGGTATCTTTTGCCCTCCCCCCGACCAGCGATTCCCTCCTAAAAGCATCGGTACAGCCCAGACTTGTCCCGTCTTAAATAATAGACAGACCCCAGACATCTCACCTTGACCCCATGTGCCCCGAGGGTTTTTCTCCGTAAAATAACAAGTGTTGTGAGAGGAACATGGGCACTCGGCCTCTCCTTCCTCACCTGTCCACCCCTCCCCCCACCCCCCACCGGCCAGGCCTTTGGCTCTGTGCCCACCACTCTGCTGCACCCTCACGGAAGCTGCTGGTGCTCTCCTTGCTAATAAATCCAGTCGTCGTTTTCCTGGCCCCTCTGATGTGGGGCAGCCGCCTGGTCTTCCTTGGAAGCCACTCTCTTTTCTTCCCTCAGGACATGTGTCTCCGTTTCCGCCTGGGTCCTGATAACTCGTAGATGGCGGACTGGTGTCTCCGGTCCCGTCTTCCCCGGAGCCGGCTGTCCTGTTGCCTCACAGCCATGTCACACACTTGGCTGTCTCGGTGTCCATGATGGCCACGCTCCCGCCTGGGCCCCCTCCCTCAGGAACGTGGCGACTGTGGTCAGCTTTCCTCTCGCCTCTGCCCACTCTCCCCCCTCCCCCTGTATGTTTCCAAGACCCTTCCGTTTCTGCATCTGTGATAGCTCTTTGATTTGTTCTTCTCCTTCCCGTTGGGGCCACCTTGGGGCCTTCAGGGGACTCACTGTCTCCTTTGCAGTGATGGCTTCCCTGACCACCCGAGTCACGACTGAGTATGCCCTCCCTCTCCTCGCCCCCACTTCCCCGTTGCCGGGCTCTGCTGTTTTTCTCCACCGCGTGTGTTACCTTCTAACACACAGTGCCCTTTACTTTTATTTATCGTTTGTGTTCTTTGTACGTTTATTTATATGTTATTTATGGTTCGTCTCCCCTTATTTGAATGTAAGCTCCCAGTGGGCGGGAATCTTTTAGCTCTTTTGTTCTCTCGTTTGTTCCCATTGCCGGAAACCACACCCGGCACATAGTAGGTGCTCAGTTAAGGATTTGTTGAATGAATTACTGTCAATCACTCCTGGTCATCCTCACCTCTGAGGCCTCCAGCTTCTAGGCAGGCTGCAGTTTTCTTAAGCAGGGAAGAGTCACAGTGCCCATCCTGCCCACCTTTCAGGTCCAGTTACTGCCTCTAAGAAGAAAATGCAGCCAGATTTGCAGTGAACCGCGCTTAAACAATGAACACAATTTAAAAAGTATAAAGCTCTCTGCAGGTGCCAGGGCATGACATTATCAACCTGGGATCCTGTTAAAAGGTAAGGTTAGCTGATTGGAATGGAAAATCCAGCCTGTTCTTCAAGTGCCGCAGAGCCCACAAGGGGGGCTGAGGCCCAGCCCCATCGGCTGCCTCTCATGTCACATGGTGTCTCTCTCCGCCTACTCCCCCAGCTGTCCTAGTTGCTTTCAGAATAAAGCCTGAACCTTGGGTAGTGTGAGATACCCAGAGCCTCTCCTGCTCTGACGTGTTGGCCAGAGCAAGACAGATAAAGGTATTCTGTTCTGTGAATACCGGTTGAATGGATGCAGACACGGTTGTTTTATAGAGACGTGGGGACGAAAGTGCTTTGAAATATGCTATTAAAAAATGCTAGTTTTAATTTTATTTGTGTGTGTGTATGTGTGGTTTTTGAATCCATGTGGATCTTACCCACAGAAAGACTTTCTCAGCCCTTTTGTATTTTTTTTTTTTTTTTGCAGTAGAACTCGCAAGTCTCAGTGTTTCCCCCAGTGAGGCTGTTAATTCATCTGGCCACCCACTTCATTCCCCACTTACTGAGCTCCTTCCCTGCCAGGCTCGGTGCTAGACATCAGGCAACAAAAATAAGTCCCGGCCCCTGTTCCCGGGGCATTGCTCCCTATAATTAGACCTTGAGCTAAGGTGGCAGGACTGGCTCTCTCTGAAAAGAAGAATGGCCCAACTTGGTATTTGCTTCAAATAGGCACAAGGTCTGGGGTGTCTGGACTCTGGACTCAGGCTGCCATCTTGCAGGTCTGGAGCCTGCCGGGAAGTATTGTTTTGGGCTTCTTTGCTGAGCAATCTTGAATTGGCTCCTTCCCCTGGAGGAGACAGTGGCCCTCAGTTGTACCCCCCGCCCCCCACCCCCCCCCCCCCCAGTCCTCTTCCTTGCTCCTGAGGTCATTAGTCATTCTGGAAGCTGAAATCGGCTCCCAGAAGGTAACTCTGAAAACATCCTCCACCCTACCAGTAATCCCAGACGGTCGGGAAGGGCCGTTGTCTGGTCACTAAGAGGTGTTATGGTTTCACATTCATGCTTTCTCTCTGAAGAGAAAACAAAACGTGTTGAAATAGAGATCCCAGCAGCAGCTTGGTTGAAGCAAGAATTGCATAACAGCTTTAGAAATGTCTGGCCCTTGTTGGGTCAAGTTGAGGGGCTGCAGCTTTGTGTCACTTGAGGGGACTTTCTCTGGGGCTTCTGGATCCATGGGACGCATCGGGCGAGAGACACAGAGCAGTGGCACCTGAGGTCTGGCTGGCAAAAGCCCTGCCCTGATCTCTCATAGTGACCGCTTTTTTGTTCCCTGGTCTGGCTATAAGGGCTACATTTGAGATGCTCCTTTGGGCAGGGGTGTGTGTGTGTTCAGGCTTGTGCTGGCCTTGAAGCCCCTAGAAAGGGCACCCAATTGGGGCAGGGTAGGCCCTAGGAAGTTAAGTCCTGGTCCTGCCATTGGCCAGCTTTGAAACTTTGGCCAAGTTACTTCTCTGGGCTAGCGCCTCCTTGTCTAATAGACTAATACTAGCCTTTTCTTTTTATGTTTTATTTCATTTTATTTATCTAAGAAATTAAAAAAATTTTTTTAAATGCTTATTTTTGAGAGAGAGAGAGAGACATAATGTGAACAGGGGAGGGGCAAAGAGAGAGGGAGGCACAGAATCTGAAGCAGGCTCCAGGCTCTGAGCTGTCAGCACAGAGTCCAACGTGGGGCTTGAACCCATGAACCATGAGATCATGACCTGAGCCAACATTGGATGCTTAACTGACTGAGCCACCCAGGTGCCCCTCCCCCCCCCCAGTTTTTTTTAATGTTTATTTATTTTTGAGAGAGAGACAGAGTGTGAGCGGGGAAGGGGCGGAGAGAGAGGGAGACACAGAATCCAAAGCAGGCTCCAGGCTCTGAGCTATCAGCACGGAGTCGACACGGGTCTCAAACTCACGGACCATGAGATCATGACCTCAGCTGAAGTCGGATGCTTAACCAACTGAGCCACCCAGGCGCCCCTATTTTTTATTTTAAATGTTTAGTTATTTTGAGAGAGCGTGCATGTGCAAGTGGGGGAGGGGCATTGAGAGAGAGAGAGAGGGAGGGAGGGAGAGAGAGAGGGAATCCCAAGTAGGTTCCAAGCTCTCAGCGCAGAGCTGGACACAGGGCTCAATCTCAGGAACTGTAAGATCATGACCTGAGCCAAAATCAAGAATTGGAGGGTCAACCAACTGACTGAGCCACCCAGACTCCCCTAATATTAGTCTTAGACTAACATTGCTGTTTCCTTATTTGACGGGGCTGGGATCAGGTGGGATCCCATTTGTGAGCAGCTTTTCTAAACCCTGACCTGCCCAGATAATGACAGATCGTATCAGAGGCAATACACTTAATGATTGAGAGCAGCTCAGGTTAACAGCGCAGGGTCTGGGGCCAGACTGCCTGGGGACGGTGCCCAGACAAACCTCTTTGTGCCTAATTTTTCTCATCTGTAATAACAGGGATAATAACAGGACCCACCTCAGTGTTGCTATGAGAATTATGATATTGAATTATGACACACCTAGAGTGTTAAGAATAGCGTCGGTACCTGTTAAGCACTCAGTTCGTTTTAGCTCCTATGTTGTTTCTAAAAGCATTATTACTTGAAGGCCTGCCTATGCCTGTATGTAGTTTCTGCACTTGTATATTGCAGTATTTTTGTATTGTTTCGATCTGCATTCTGTCTTTTGATTCTCTTAGCTCTCCTTTGAAGGTGGGAAAAGGCATGTACTGTTTCACGTTTCACAGATGAGAAAACTCAGCTTCAGAAAAATAGCATTTTCTGCTACACCAGAGCTAAGGGGGGAGAATGTGGAAGGGAGCAGGTGAGAGCAACAAGTGAGGTGGGGAGTAGACTCACATGTTAATGGCCGCAGAGCCCCTGGGCTGGGTTCTGAGAGGAGCAGATGATGCGGCCCCAGCCACGTTATTGGGAGGGAGGGATTGGAATTAAGGGAGAGCCAGCAGGGAAAGTATGGTGTGGAATGCAGGGCTCCAACATATACGTAGGAGTTCTTTGGTCAGAAAGTATGGTGTGGAATGCAGGGTTCCAACACATACATAGGAGTTCTTTGGTCAGATACGCCAGTACAGAGGGCAAGGGGATGATGACAAATGGTTGTTGCTGTAGGTAAGTCGTGGCTTCACTCTCTGGAGTGAATTGCAGAGGCACCTTCTCTTTTCAGCAGGGAGTTGAAAGTTGGGCTCAGTATAGTGATTTGAATTTGGACTGGCCTGAGAATCGTTTTGCAAATCATGGTATAAAGATGGCCTGTTGGGATGAGCTCTACATCAGAGTTCCTTGATCTAGGGCAGCAGTTTTCTTATCTTACATGGGGAAGGGTAGCGATGCCTGACTTACCTTCCTGGTAGGTCTACTTAGTGCATCCAGGAAGAAAGGATGGCCAGGCTTGCAGCGAACGAGCCTTTCTGCTGCTGAAAAAGCATAAAGCTGTCTGCAGGTGCCAGGTCACGGTATTTACTATCAGACTGGGATCCTGTTAAAGGGGTAAGGTTTGCTCCCTGCAATGGAAAATACGGGCTCTTCTTCCAGCCGCTGTAGGATTCGCCGCAGCTGCGTGGCCGCGGGCACTTCACCTCTCTCCTTACACAGTGTCTCCCATCTGTTGAGGAAAGACCAGCAGGCGGGAGCCTGCTCCCGCCTCTTTCGCCGGGTAGTACTCCGAGCATGCTCAAAACAACACACCCAACACTGACTCCGTCGGGCTGGCATGGAGAGGAGCTGCGTGTGGCTCCTGAGATTGAGGCTAGTGAGTGACCAGGCCACGTGCAGGGGACGTCGGGCCCCGTTCATCTCGCGGGGGGGGGGGGGGTTCGCATTTTATGTGCTCGCTTGTCCTTTTTTTAAGTGAGTCTGCCCCTTGCGTGCCAGGCAGATGGGGCTGGGGATTTTCCCATCTCGGTCCCTCGTGTCTCGGTTTTCCTTGTTTGTTCATGACTGCGGTCACAGGAAAGTAAGAGGGGAAGGAGGTAGGACACAGACGCCTTTGTCTCGAGGTCCTCCAGTCCTCGTCTCCTCGTGCTGCCCGCTTTGAGGGCAGTGCCGGCGCCTCGCTTGCCCGGGGCCTGGCCGTAGACACCGGCAGCCCGTGGGAAGCTTGCCAGCCAGGCCTGCTCGGGAGGGGGACGCGCCAGGCCTTGCCTCTGGCTTGCAGTGCTCCACTCCCCTGGAGCGGGGCATGTCCCAGGGATGTCCCAGGGCCGTCACGAGCCTGGACGAAAGGAGCTGACGAGCAGATCTAAGGAGTCCGACCAGAGCAGGGAAGCCTTCCCAAAGGAAAGACGTCGGTGCGTGTGTACGTGTGTGGCAAACCCGGGGCGTGTCTTTAACTGAAGAACTGAGTCGGTCTCTTTCCTTAGTCACTGTCTCCACGGCTTATTTGCTAAATGTGGGCTTGCGTCAGCTCGGTTCGTAGAAACGTGGAAGAGCTGAAAGGCATTTGCAAAAATGTAACTTCGGCCCCTGGACTTCACTCGGTGACCAGATTAATTAAGGAGGGGGGCACATGGAGAGTGAGCACGGGTGCTGGGCATGAGGGAGCCAGAAGGCTCGAGACACCTCTGGGGTCTCTGCCCACGGAAGTCCCTGTGTGGCCCAGAGGACAGACATATGGATGAGTCGTTCTTGTAGGAGGTGTTGAGCCTGTATTCAGGGGCCCGGAACCTCATCCAGAAGGGTCAGGAAAGGGCCCCTTGGGGCAATGGCTCAGGATCCACATCTAGACCAAAGGAGACAGAGATACTCGAACAAAACCATGTGATTCTCTCCCCTAGGCTGTCACTTCCTGTCCCCGAGGTGCCTGGCCATAAGCAGGACACTCGCACCCCTCTGACACTCTGATTTTGGGGTTCTGTCCTGAGCCTCCTGACTGCAGAATCTGCAGAGAAAGTTTATGTGGTTTGAGGTCACCACACTGGGGCCTCCACAGGGGACCTGCCCCCCCTGCTCTGAAATTTTCTACCCCTGTTTTCTGAAATTTCTTCTTTTCCTCCCCCGTGTTCTGGGATTTTAATTCCGTTTGGCCACTCAGCGACTGCCTGGTGGCTTTTCCTCCCTGAGTAGGAACTTTTACCGCAGCGCTAAAGCCCCGAGGAGGGCGGAAACCAGGAGGAAGGGAGGAAAGCTGTCATGTCAAAGGCATTTCTGCTCATAATTGGTTCATAATTAATGGGTAGCATTAGTGGCAAATGCCAGCAGCAGCAGCAGCCAGAGAAGTGGCTAAAAATTAAATACAGTCACATGACTCGTGGAGGTTTAGGGTTTGCCTGAATGACCTTTACTGGCACAGGTCACAGTTTGTAGGGTTATGAGACAAAGACTCGACAAACAGTGAGATTGATCTGGAGCCCCATGGCACCTGGACCTTTTCTTGAAACTCAGTTTCTCATGTCATTCCTTAGCACTTTTTAAAGGCAACTATGTAGCTGAACACTCTACCCTGTCCTCTCTTTCCTTTTTAGCCTCTCTGGCTCCGGTGGTGCTTCCTATAAAACGCAGAGTACAGTCCCTCGGCTCGTCCATCAGTCTCTGGCAGTTTTGATAAAGAGCCTGAAACTTGAGGAATGTTCCCCTGGTGTCTGTATGAAGCCAGGTTTAGACAGAAGCTCCTGGAACTCGCAGCTTCTGGAAACCGAGTCCTGTTTCTGTAAAAGGCCAGTCCGGTGACATGGACAAGAATCGGCTGACCCCGAGGCCAGCCCTCTGTTTCTGTGTCTGCGGATTCCCCTGGCACAGGAGGTCTTTGTTACCAAATCTATTTGCTGAGTGTTTTGAAGGAGGACGTGTGTGGGCCTTTTCAGTGTCGTTAGACAATGCTGAGCTGTTATCCAGAAGAAATGGTCGGGATAGAAGCCAAGATTTGATCTGGTTCAAGTTATACCATAGAAAGTGCCCGGTCGGGACAGGAGCCATCAGTGAAATGGTTAAAATCCTAAAAAGTACGTGAGACTAGAGAGCTCTCTTTTAATGTAATTGTGTTAATTTTTTTCCCCTGGAATCTTTGATAATAAACTTTTTCCTGGCTTCTCAGATAATAAACTGAATTAACGTACACGTATTCACGCAGGCCAGGAAGGGTGAAGCGTTACGTGAACTTGCTTTGCAAATTACTGAATATTTATGATTGGCACTTAGAGCTTTAAGAATATCAGCCTCAAAAGTGACTTTTCACTGTAAAAACAGTGTAATAACAACAAGGAGTATATTGACATGTTGGAAGACTCCTAGCTCCTTCGGTGCTTCTAGAAGAATCTTCCAAGTTTCCGAAGGAGGTGGAGGAGGGGCTGGAAGTGCGTGCAGTTTGTGGTGATGGCGATGTAGCCAGGATGGCCTCAGGTGGCAGCACCTTCCATTACTGTCCCTCCGCAGGCTGCTGAGCCCGCTGGTGGTGCTGCCCCTGACCCTGAGTTGGAAAGTCTCGTTTCAGACCTCCTGTGGGTGTCTCTTTCAGGGATCTTTTGTATTTTCTGATAATCCAGTCACAAGAAAGTTTCTGAAATTCTCTTCTAGACCCTAAGAACTGAAAGTCACTGCAAAGCTGGACTTTTACCAGGAACTGCTTTAAATTGAAAACAGATTTCTGATCTGTGAGCAGCCAGTTTAAGGGACAGGGAGAACTTTGTCAACTCAGGACTTGAGCTTGGAGGGCAGGGAATGAACTGAGAAAAAGGCAAGGCAAAAAAGCCTTTTCTTTGTGAACACAGGCACATGAAACATTTGTATTTTAGGGTGAATTGTAATTAGCTTAAGATAATCAGGGGCCCACCAGCTGAGTGACCTTGAGAAAAACATGTCACTTGTCCCAGTCTCAGTTTCTTCATCTGTAAAATGGCAAGATTCTAAATTTTTTCCACTCTTTTTTTTTTTTAATGTTTATTTATTTTTGAGAAAGAGAGACAGAGTGTGAGCGGGAAAGGGGCTGAGAGAGGGAGACCCAGAATCTGAAGCAGGCTCTAGGCTCTGAGCTGTCGGTACAGAGCCTGACGCAGGGCTCAAAACCACGAACTATGAGATGATGACCTGAGCCGAAGTCGGACACTTCACCGACTGAGCCACCCAGGTGTCCCTCCACTCTTTATTTCCATGGGGCAGTATTACTTTTGGGCACCCCCTTTTGACTTGGAATGTATAGAGGGACAAGCACTTCTGTTTGTAGGAGGACACCGGAAGACCCCTGCCCTGGAATGCTAGGGGGCTGAGGAGCAGGGACCAGAGTCAGCTGCCAATATACCATTTGGGGTCCCTGCATCCTAGAGTGCCTGCCTAGAAATTATAGTCTGTTTGATTTACTTAAACCTCCAAGTACAATGCTTAAAGGCTGCAAACCATTCATTCAGGCAATTCCAGAAATGCTGAATGGTCACAGCCCCACCCTGGAATCAAGGGGAGACATGTAGCAGATGCTTCTGGAAGGCCCTGTTTATGACTCTGACTCCTTCCTGCTGGGGACCTTTTACAAGTTCACTACCAGGAAGCTGAGTCATTGAGGGGTCAGCTGGCATGGCCAAGGTCACACAGCATTGCCAGAAGCACAGATGAGTTAGCCCAGATGACCCGACTGTTTGGGGGGAGCGTTGTGGTGAATGACAGGTTGGGGGGGGGTTCCTCACTTGGGAGGCTCTCAGGCGTGTCCCCTCCTGGTGACAGGAACACCTCTGCTCCTCATGGTTGGCACTCCTATTTGGATTTCACAATGAGAAACGTTCTCCTGTGTCTTCACCTCCTTTCTTCCTCCTTTTCTGTTTGCAAATCCATGGCAGGAGGTCAGGACCGAACAGACTGAAGGATAAAATGATGTTTTCAGGACACCCGTGGGCTCTGTGTCCTTCTGTGCCTTTCTGGGCTCATCCCCTGGAACTCAGCAGGCTGCCAGTGACACAGCCTTCTCAGGGCCTCTGGCCGCCCCCCACCTGCACTACCTGTGCCTCACGTAGCCCCTCTGTCCTGAGCTCCACTTGGCCTGACTCACCCAGCCTCAGTTCTTGGCTTCCAAGTCACTTCCAGGACCCCTCCCCACGTGTAAATTAGGTCTCGTGCCTTTGCTGTCCTTTTGCTTTCCTTCAGGGTCCTTAGACTTTGCCATATTTTATTTGTGCGACTTTTGGTTTACTCTGCCTGTGCCTGCTAGACAGACTCTTTGCAGGCAAGGACCTGGTGCCCTGCACCACTCAGCCCCAGGACCCCTGTCGGCACACTGACGATGTTTATGGAGTGGGGAGAAAAACCCTGCTGTTTTACCACTTTCAGGCCATTCACTCGCGTCCCCCATGCCAGTCTTGTGCTCTCACTTCTGGAAACCCTTCTCATCAGATGGCTTCGGCTTATATTTTTTTCATTTTTTTTAATGTTTGTTTATTTTTGAGAGAGAGAGAGAGACAGATTGAGAGTGGGGGAGGGGTAGAGAGAAAGGGAGACACCCGAAAGAGGCTCCAGGCTCCGTGCTCTAAGCACAGAGCCTGACACGGGGCTTGAACCCATGAACCGTGAGATCATGACCTGAGCCGAAGTCGGACGCTTAACCGACTGAGCCACCCAGGCGCCCCAAGATGGCTTCAGTTTAAATCGTACACCCAAGTTCTCTTTTCCAGGATGAGGGTTTAGTCGGCATGAAAGCTCACCCATGATGGTAGGTTCCTGCCCTTCCCTTCGGCATCCAGTAAAACTTAAATATGACTCCCCCAAAAGCTTATGAAACAGTTTGTACATGCAGACGTTTGTGCATGTGAGTGGGTTCCAGAGGCTGGAATATGAATCTTCAGGATGTTTCCTTCGGTGTCTTTCCCCTGAGACGCTTAGAACTTCAAGCCTGGTGTTTCTGGCGTTTGGTTTTCTTTCTCTGTTATTGGCTGGTGTGCAAGGTGTGTGAAGAGCACAGGAGACCATCGTCTCCGGCTATGACCTGACCCAACCCACCTGTAAATCAGCCAGCATTATGGAGATAATTTGATCTTAGCATTTGTGTGAAATCTGGCTTTCAGTAACATCTGGGAAGTTTCCCCTGAAGCCCTGCTGAGACCTCCAGCGTATGCTGAGGATACGCTCTGGAGCTCGGCTCTGATGGGGCTGCCCCTCTATGTGGCAGGCCCCAGAAGATGATGATGTGCATCGTGCTGCAGGACACAGCATGTGGACAGCAGGACACAGCCCGGAGACAGCTGTCGGCGGGGTTTCAAGTGCCTACTTTGTATGTGCCTGCGGGTAAAATTTTGTGCACCTCTGAGTTCTCGACAATCGCGTATTGATTGTCTGTTGCATAAAGCACGCTGCCAGGGCCCTGAGATCACAAATGCCATGAGGCTGTCCCCTCCTTCATGCCCTTGGACGTTAATGGAAGACAGGCATGCAGACACATCACCTGATGTAATTATAAGTAGTGAAATGAGCAAGAGAAGGCTGGCGACAGGGCTGCTTGGAAAAGTCTTTTCTTCCTGTGGCTAATAGGCTAATAGTGGGGCATGCTTTAGAAGGTGTGGCCTCTGTGAAGGGTGTGGAAGCTGCTGTTGCAGAAGCTGACAGGACCACACTTGACATGAGAACTGTATGCAGGGCTTCAAGGTGCCCAGCTCCCTGGGCCTGCGGGAGTGGATTCCAGGAGAGCCGTCACCCACGACGCTCAGGGGGTCCCCTGCACTCCCCGGCTCTGATGGCCTGCCATCGGTGTCGTCACCCGGTCTGTAACATACAAACACTTGGCTGGTTTTTGGCCTGAGCAGTTGGGGTACTGATTCCTGGGATACTATCTTTTGGGGTGGGCATGGGCCAGTGTCACAGGGAACCACTGCATCCTTGAGGCTGGGGGCCACCTCTGGGAAGGGATGGAGATTCAGATTCTACATCTTAACCATTTCTGCCTTCTGTCCAGGAGTCCCCGGGCTCACCTTCCGGGTGCTTCCTTCCAAGGCGGGCTCTGGAGCCGGAAATATTACTGTGTCTAGGGGATCACGCTGTGCCTTTGAGACCCCTGGTTTGCCTTTGGCAAAAACATGCAAGCAAGCAAACAAACCAAAAAACGCTATTTCAGGGGTTAGAGGAAGGTTAAAGGTGTTAGAGGATTACGTGATTGTGACAGGATCTCAGACTGTGAACAGCATGTGGAATGAGCTATTGATTAGATTGAGGATTTCAAAGAGGTTGTGTTAAATACATATAACGTGAAATTTACATCTTAACAGTTTTTTTCTTCCTTTTCATTTTCATGAAGTTTTAAATTTTAATTCCAGTGACGTTAACGTACAGTGTTATGCTAGTTTCAGGTGTCTAATACACCCTAATGCCCTTAAGTGTGTCATTCAGTAATGTCGAATCCGTTCACACTGTTGTGCAACCAATCTCCAGAACCGTTTTGATCTTCTCAGAGTAAAACTGTCCCCTTGAAACAAGCCACTCCCCATTCCCCACCCCACCGCAGCCCTTCGCAGCCCCCATCCCACTTTCTGTCTCTGGATTTGGCTATTCTAGGTGCCTCGTGTAAGTGAAATCATACAGTATTTGTCTTTTTGTGACTGGCTTGTCTCATAATGTCCTTAAGGTTCATCCATGTTGTAGCATGTGTGAGAAGTTCCTTCCTTTGTAAGGCTGAATGATAGTGTTGTACAAGATACCACATTTGTTCAGCCGTTCACCCACAGATGGACGTTTGGGTGGCTTCTACCTGTTGGCTGTTACGAATAATGTTGCTATGCACACGGGTGTGCAAATATGTCTTTGGGACCCTGCTTTAAATTTTTTTTTTGTTATAAACCAGAAGTGGGATTGCTGGATCATATGGTAATTCTATTTTTAGTTTTTTTTTTTTTTTTTTTTTGGAAACCACTGTACTGTTTCCATAGGGGCTGCACCATTTTACATTTCTACCCACAGTACACAAGGCTTGCAATTTCTCTTGCGTTTCATTTCATTTTTTGGTTTCTTTTCCTTCCCTTTCCTCCCTCCCTTTTTCTTTCTTTCTTTCTTTCTTTCTTTCTTTCTTTCTCTTTCTTTTTTTCTTTCTTTCTTTCCTTTTTCTCTTTCTTTTTTCTTTCTTTCTTTCCTTTTTCTTTTTCTTTCTTTCTTTCCTTTTTCTCTCTTTTTTCTCTTTCTTTCTTTCTTTCTTTTTCTTTCTTTCTTTTTCTTTCTTTCCTTTTTCTCTTTCTTTTTTCTTTCTTTCATTCTTTCTCTTTCCTTTTTCTTTCTTTCCTTTTTCTCTTTCTTTCTTTCTTTCTTTCCCTTTCTTCCTTCCTTCCTTCCTTCCTTCCCCTTTCTTCCTTCCTTCCTTCCTTCCTTCCTTCCTTCCTTCCTTTTTCTTTCTTTCTTTCAAATACAGGTAAACGTTTTAACGCTGCAAGTAGGCCTGATGGCCAGTAAGGTAGATATATAGATTTATCTCCCTGCAAGTAAAACACACCCACACACGTTTGTTTTTCAAAGGATTCTTTTTTCAGTTTCATAGATTTAGACTGTGTGAGCCAAAAAGGACATCCTTAGAGACATCACTATTAACTCCCGTTTATCCTTTTGACAGATAATTTGCAATTGTAATAGATCCGTGAACAAAACAGAGGAAATTTCTCGCCCTTTCTGGTGTTTACCTTCTGGTGGAAACCTGTTTTGATACCCAGTTAGTTAGATTGCTCCCAGTTCCTCAGGGATTTGAGGGCAGGGCTGGGCAGGAGCCTAGGTCTTCTGACTCTTGGAACAGGGCTCTGTCCCTTCATGCTCACATTTAAATGCACGGTTTGGGAGGATTGCCCCTGTTTAGGAAAGTGAGACATCCTCGGTGGAGACATCTGTGCCCTGTAGCATCACGTGGATGTATCCTCCGGAATCCGGGAGACCTGAGCACCTGCCCACGCCCACGGTGGGGGCCCAAGTCCTGCAGGGTGACGGTGGACCACAGGAGAGGGGGCAGAGCCCACAGAGGGTTCTGTGGTTCCTCTTGGCCCCATCTGGCTGTTTCCCTGCAGTTCAGAGAAGAGCAAGTCCTTGAGCACAGGAGGGCCCTTTCCACAGTGGTGACCTCCAGGAAATGGGCTGCAGCCAGCAGTGTCAGGGAACCTTGGGACTTAAGGCTCCTGCTCAGCCCAGCCCGTACTTTCACACTGGTTAAAGGTCTCCAGAACCGCCCTTGCTTCTGAGTAACCAGGCCAGGTGAGCGAGCCTCCCAAGGCACTGCCATCTTGGACCCTTGGCGCCTCTGTAAACTGACACTGGTGATTTCCCCTCTCCCTTTCAGGCTGCCCAGGTTCCCTTTGTTACATAATCAGGATTAATGTAAGCAGCTGGGTCCCGTCTAGAAACCGAGAGCCAAGAAAGGTGAATGTGGAAGTGGGGTGGGAGGGACAGAGTCCCTTGTGCGTGCTGTGGGCAAGTCCCCTGGCTTTTCCGGGCCTCAGTTTCTCTTCAGTTAAGAGGGCAGCAGAACTGTAAGCTGCTCGGGCTGTCCAGATGATGACTCAGGTAATCTAGTCTAGTCGCAGTGTGCAGTCATTGTGGGGGGCGGGGGGTTGCTCCCGACCAGGGCCGATCTTGAGGGCACCCTGCTCCAAGGGAATGAGAATTTTAAGAAGGAATTAGAATAGAAGTTAGATCTTCCTAGGAATTTGCTGTTTCTCCAAAAACAAAACAAAACAAAACCCAAACAAAAAAACCATCCAAAAACCCAGACATGAATGAGAGCAGTAGCAGCTGTATGCCAGACCCCAGGCAAAGGGCTTTTCATTCATTCGTTACTTCCTTTAATCCTCACAGAGACGTTAGACATAGGTGCTATTATGATCTCCCATTCACAGATAAGGAAACAGGCTCAGAGAAATGAAATAATTTGCCAAAGGTGCAAAGGTACGAGGAGGAAGCAGCAGAATGGGGTTTAGACCCAGGTGGGGCCCTCGAGTCTGCGGTGCTGGCCTTGTGGGCCTGGACGCCGGTGGGAATGGGTAGCCCCCTTGCTTTTTCCAGCCTCTTTCTTTCTTTCTTTCTTTCTTTCTTTCTTTCTTTCTTTCTTTCTTTCTTTCAGCTTATTCATTTTATTTATTTTGAAAGAGAGAGAGAGAGAGAGAGAGAGAGAGAGAGAGAGAGAGAGAGAGAGAATTCCAAGCAGGCTGCATGCTGCCAGTACAGAGCCTGATGTGGGGCTCAAACTCATAAGCCCGTGAGATCATGACCTGAGCGGAAATGAGGAGTCAGATGCTTAACCGACTGAGCCACCCAGGCACCCCCACCCGGCCTCTTTCTGATCAGAGGGGCTGGGGGTTAGGTTTCACTCCTGTCCGTACCTTGTGTGGTCGTAGGCACTGTGGCCTGGTGTCCTCAACACCTGTGCCCTGTGGCTGGCAGCTTCCTTCTGGGACCTTGGGGTCTGTTGTGTGAGTGGTTTATAGCCTATCCTACTCTGTCATCTGATGTTCAGTTCAGACCTGCAATGAGATCCTTCATGCCAAACAGCCATTTGTCAGCAAGCAGGAGGAAGGAAAAGCCTCACACCTTCTTGGCAAGATTAGGTCAGTTTTTGGTGGTGGTTCTTATTAAGATTTCAAAGCCATTTGTGTTAACATAGGTGGTGGTTAAGGAATGTGCTGGAGCCCTTATAAAAATAATGACTAAGATGATAAACATTTATGGAGCACCTCCTGTACTGTGCTAGGTGATCTGTGCGCTGAAAAGTTTTCTCATGTATCCATTGCAGGAAGCACGTGACATCGGGGTTTTCACAGATGAGGGAACCGAAGTTCAGAGAAGTTGAGTAACTTCCTCGAAGTGCATACAGCTGAAAAATAGAATAAGACTTCGATTGTGAGGTGGTCAGGGACAGGGGACATCTTTGTGTCTTTGGGCGCTAATCACAGAGTCAGTCAGGCCTAGAGTAGAAGCCCAAAATGTCATTGTTGATTGAATGGATGAACTCCGCACCCCAAGAGACTATCCGAGCATCAGGCCGGCAGGTGGGTGAACAAGGTATTTTTGAGATTTCCACAGTTGGAATCTTCAGCAAAGTGTGGTTGCAGGGCTGGGTCTGGGAGTGTTGGCCAGTCCTGGCACAGTGCTGACCAGCTCTGGGAGCTTGGGCAAATCCCATAACTGTTTCCTAGTTAGGGAAAACTAAGTGGAGGTTGGGGGATAGGTGGGTGTTAGAACTCTGAAATCAAACAAAAGCCCACAGGGAGCCCCACCACGCAAGGCCACAATGGTGGAGCGGCCAGGGCTGAAGGAGCGAGCAGGGACCAGAATGGTCGTGTGGAGAATCAGTGGCCACATCCTGTTCTTCTGCACCCAGGTCGTCCTGGTGCCATGGGGTGGCTTTGTGTTCTTCTAGGGTACTTCCATGTGGATTCTTGCATTAAATTTGTTCTTTGATGTGGCGTTAGGGTGCTTCAGTGAGTTTACCTCTATACGAGGAAAATAAAACACTTTTGAGAATGAGGCGTTCCTTCAGTTCTGTCTCTGACATCTTGTCCTTACTTGTAGGTGGGGTGTTTATAAGCCAATGACATAGACAAGGCTGCTGAGTCAGGGAGGCCCCGGGGAGGCCAGGGAATAGCAGTGAATTAAATTCTTCTCTGAAAACGGCCTGAACTTTGGAATATTCAGTCTTAGCCTTTGAATACTGAGAGAGCGCCAGGCTTTCATCCATCCAGATGCCCCTCCTGGCCACAACCTGGGCGGGCAAATGGTTCAAGCTCTTTTTGAGTGACAACAGGTTCGTATCGAACAAGCCCCTATTACCCTGTTCCCCTTGGAATCAGCGGCCAGGCTGATGGCCAGCGATGGGAAACAGGGAAGCTATGTGAGCTCCATGTGATTGGGCTTGTGACTGTCTATAAGCTGGCAGGCTGGACACAGATCCCTCAGGAGCATCGCGGTCTTAAGCAGTGAAGATTTAGGTGACTTTGACATAGTCAGGGTACTATTCCCTCTTCAAAGAGGTCGGACACATAAGGACTAGTATACATTTATGACTTAGCATGACAGGAGAAACAGAGCACATCAGAGACAGGAAGGTAGTTAGAGATCACCTGTGATCCCTACTGTCCACCCCCCAGGGAGAGGTCGTGTGGCCTCCTGGTTCAGAGCATGGCTTTGGAGCCAATCTGCCTGGCTTCCATTCCTGTGTGTACTCTGTGACCTTGGAGCAAGTTGCTTATCCCCTCTGTGCCTCAGTTTCCTTGTTTGTAAAATGGAGATAGTTGTTGGTATGACTTTTATTACTATAATTATCTTGTGAATAGAGGCTTGGGGGCTCAGAGAAGCCAGCTGACTTGTTGAAGGCCACCGTAGTCCTTAATATCAGGTGTAGGACTAGAACGCAGGACCCTGGGCCCCTGCTCGTCTTGCTAGGGTCACCAATCCCTTCTGTGAACTCCAAGCCCTGTTACCTGGAATCTTGGGAATTTTCCCACGTGTAGGGCAGAAATAATTTAATCCTTTGGGCTGGCCGCAAACTGGATGTTTTGAGTATTTCCTGGGTATATTGGGTCTGAGCCAGGCATGGATTCTCTCATCCCTGCCTCCATCTGCTGGAGAGTTTTCTAGAGAAGGGCAGGAGTGACCAGGGTCAGCTCCTAGGATGAAGGGATGTGGGAATGCGGTGCGCCGCTGCCAGTGGGTGTGAGGTGGCCTTGTGGTGGCCTTGCCTGTGGCCGTGGCTTTGGAGAGAGCGGAGAGAGGCCAGCCTGTGATGAGACCTGGTAGGGAGGGCTTCCGTTGCCTGGGTCTGATCCCTGCTCCGGCTGTGAGAGACCCCATCTGTACTGCTTACTGCGTGCCTCTCCGTAGCTGCCGTCACGTGCAATATGTAACCGTGGAAAACACTTGACTGTAAAGTAAATTCCAAGCTCCTGAGCAAGCCGTTCCCATCGTCCAGTCCCAACCTGCCTTTCTCTCAGCAAACGTTTATTGATTGTCTAGCGCCCAGCCACCCTCCTGAGTCCAGAGCGACCTCTCCACCTGCACCTTACCTCTGCATTTACCCTTGAACATAGCCTTGGGCCATACCTTCCCATTTCCCAGAGCCACCCGCACAGTCGCGTCCCCCGTGGGCAGAATTGTTCACTTCCTCTCCCTGCCCTGTTTGCCTTTTATTTTTCAATCAAAGTAGCACATGCACGAAGTCAAAAAGTCAAATCATAATACAAGGGATCGTAAAGACAGCTCCATTTTTTTTTTTTTTAGCAGTTGAGGTACCGTTCTTCTCTCTAGGTACAGGTCCCATGGCCCCTCTTGGGCCACCCTTTCTGAGTTGGATGTGCTCTGGGGTCTGACTCCTCACTGTGGCCTGTTCTCAGGAGAAGTGCTGTGGCTCCTTCCCTGGAAGGCCAAGGAACTTGGTTTTGGTGGTCTTGGTGGAATTTGTATTTTCTACTGAATACTGAGTCATTTTATCCCTAGAAACAGCAGTGACCCCGAAGCACACCCCTCATGGGCCCTGAAGGTTTCAGGATTTCGTCTGGCGAGTATGAATGAGAGATGTCTCAAACGCTCCGCAGGCCAGGCTCCACACTTTAGAGGCAGTAGGTAACCAGGAACGTTGGCATGTGGCTGTTCTGAAAACGGGCCTCCTGTGGGGCGTCAGCCAAAAGGAAGAGCGGCCGCCTCACTGGTTTGTTGTCTCGTGTGTGTGTGTGTGTGTGTGTGTGTGTGTGTGTGTGTGTGTGAGAGAGAGAGAGAGAGAGAGAGAGAGCGCCTGCTCCCTCCCCGCCTCCCCTGAGCATCGGGGTGTCCTGGAGCTGAGGGGAGTCTGGACCTTCCCATAGGGGCGGCAGGGAAATGGATGCAGACGCGTGTTCCTACCCACTCTCATCTCTCCGCCTCGTCTTGGTACTGCTCTTCTGACCGATGGCACAATGAACTAGCCCTTTTTCTTGCTCTAAAATGCTGGTTCTCACCAGGGGCTTTCGGAATGTATGTGCCTGGAACTCCCCATCACCACACCACCACATGCTTCTTTCTCCTTCCCCCCTTCCCCCCTTTTATCTGGGGGGAAGGGAGAGGGAGGCAAGGACTTCTTTGAAGGAGTCATTTTTCTCCTGCTGGTTCCTAAACTTGAAGAAGATCAAGGGGATGGACGCCTGGGTGGCTCAGTCGGTTGGGCATCCGGCTTCGGCTCAGGTCATGATTTCGTGGTCCGTGGGTTCGAGCCCCGCGTGGGGCTGTGTGCTGACGGCTCAGAACCTGGAACCTGGTTCAGATGCTGTGTCTCCCTCTCTCTGTCTGCCCCTCCCCTGCTCATGCCCTGTCTCTTTCTCTCTCTCAAAAATGAAAAACGTTAAAAAATTTTTTAAGAGGATCAAGCTTTCCTTTTGATTAACAAAAGAGAGAGACAAGGTATATTCTCTTCGTGTGGACACCTTTGCCAGTTTGGGAGATTTAAAAAGACATGATTTGGAATCTTGAACTGGAGAATAAACTTCGATGTGCCTCTGCTTGTCACAAACAGCGTGGTTCTCTGTAAAGCATTTCCCGCAGTGCTCTGTTCCTGGTTAGTGTGTGCGTGGGAATGGTACCGAGTGCGATCCTCATGTCTCATTTTTGTTACGATTTCGACTGTTTTTCAAAGGGCCGGGGCACAATCGTCCGTCTTCTGTGTCAAACATGGAAGGACGACATTCCGAGTTGGGACCCAGATTCTGAGTCGGAACGCCGGCAGTCTTGAACTCAAGAGTGCTGAAGGTTTTACTGTGTGTGCACGGTTCTCCTTGATGTGGTTTGGGTTTCTTCTCTGTTGTGCGTGCCTCCTAAGGATTCTGGCAGGTGAGGATAGGACTCTCTAGGCCCTTGATGAGGTCCGTGGCTTCATTCCGGAAGGCAGTTCTTTCCCGACAAAGCACTGTGCCAAAAAGGCCTCTCTCTCTCCCGGCTGCCCGCAGGGATCTGTGTGTCTGCATGGGAAGAGGCTCCTGGCCTGACACTCTCTGCCCTGTGTGGTTGTGGACGGGAAGCTGGAGTGGCATCAGCGGGCCCCAGTGCAGGGGGTACACAGTGCCATAGATGGGCAGGGGGTGCCAGTGGGAGAGATTTGGGCCTTGGGCCGGAGGGTGAGGCCGTGCACCTGTGGCAGGCTGGCTGTGCGGCTTGGAAGATAGGGAGGGGGCTGCAGTTGGGACCTGCAGTCTGGCCTAGGCATTTCCCTGTGCTTCTACTTAGTGACTGTCCATGCAACTTGGGAACAGTTGGCGCATGGGATAGAGTTAAATTTACGGGTTTGATTGCTGATTCTGCAACAGACACCGGGTGGCAGACGCTATTACTATTTGGCATTTTCCTGGCATTCAGTGGGTGCCTGAACTGAATTTCCTTTCTCTGGGAAAAGTCTGGAACAGAGACCCCTGCGTAGCCTTTTGGGGCGCAGCCCTGGTCTGGGCATTGTGCCCACCCATTGTGCTGTGATGTTCACACCATGAACTTGGGAGCCCCTCACATGCCCGTTGCTGCGGTGTCTCTGCACCTGCCTCAAAGCAGGAGCTTGGCAGACGCTTTTGAATGGATGATGGGTAGATTTCGCATTATCTTCTACTGATCCTGAAAGTGTATGTTTTTCGATGTGGGCGTTTTTTATATTATTACTTCTTTCTTCCTTTCTTCCTTTCTTTTCCTCCCTTCCTTCCTTCCTTCCTTCCTTCCTTTCTTTCTTTCTTTCTTTCTTTCTTTCTTTCTTTCTTTCTTTCTTTCTTGTTAAAGTAAGCTCTGTGCCCAGTGTGGGTCTTGAACCCAGGACCCTGAGATCAAGGGTCACATGCTCTACCGCCTGAGCCCCCCAGGGGCCCCCCACTTGTTCTTTATTGTTGAGAAATACCGAGAAAGGAGGACTTGGAATCCAGGGCAGGTGGGAAGGAGGACTCGGAATCTGGGGCAGGTGGGAAGGAGGACTTGGAATCCAGGGCAGGTGGGAGGACAGTGGCCGAGTGATGCTACAGGTCTTTGGGTTGGGCCGTCCTCTGCAGGAAACCCAGGGAGGGCAGAGGTCTCCCTGCCAGGCCCAGCTTGCCCCCTTCGCTTTTCTTGCTGGGTGCCAGCTTCTTGTCTGAAAAGGCAGGTGCTGAGCTCCGTGTGCCCTCTGCCCAGGGCCCCTGCAGCTCCTGTCATATGATCCTGTGAGTTCACCTAGGGCAGAGCACACATTTTCCGCTCTCTCTCCACCTGCCTCCTCTCAAGAAGAGAACAGGCCAACAAGGCAGGCTCGTCCTGATTTGTCTTATTAGGGGGGTAGTTGGGGCAAGGGGCTTGACTCGCTCCATTCTGGCCTTTCTGGAAGCGTATGGAGCCGGTTTAATGCAAATACAGACTTTGTGTCATTGGTATGGAGTCTGATCTAGAATTGCCCTTCTAGAGCTCCGGGACGCTTGCTCAGGTCACACAGTGAGTGGCAGAACCAGGCCAGAGACCCAGGTCTCCTGATTTCTGGCTGGGGTGCTGGAGTAACAGGCCCAGAGGCTCATCGGACTCTTTTTCCTTGCTGCTCCCCTCTCAGGCCTGTCTTCCACCGTACTCCTGCCAGCCACTCTGGGCCTGGGCCCCCGGGGGTCCTGCCGACCCCCGGATCAGATCTCTGCGCTTCCTGCTTCCAGGGCCCCCGCCAGCTACAGCTGTTTTCTCAACGTGTGTTCCCCAAGATGGAACTGGTTATTCTGCGAGATAAGGTTTCTGTTGCCCAAGACAAACGTTTAAGAAGTGCCTTGCGGAACAGAATCCACTGGCCGCTTTCCTGAAGGACTTCCCAGAGCCTTTAATCTGCTCATATGCATTCTGAACTTCCAAGGGTGTGGAGAATTAAAATGCGCAGGATGGGGATTTATTATAAAGAAAGGGAGAGCCTCGCAGCCAGGCCTGAGCAGGAACTGAAACCCGGGGCAGGAAAGGCAGTTGGTGAAATTCTCCGTCTCCGTCTTCTTGCTTTGTTTTGGTTGCGTTTTTTTAATCTCTGCCCTTTCTCTGTGGATCCTACAGCATTCATTTTCCTTCTCTCCACCCTCACACCCTGACTTAAGACAACATTGCGGTGAAACACATGTGACAGTGAAAGTACCATCCTGACCATTTCTAAGCGTATACAGTTCACTGGCATTAAAGTACATTCGCACAAGCGTGTACATCTTGCAAAAGTGAAACGTTGTGCCCGTTGAACAACCCCCTTCCCCTCCCCCCCCCCGCCCCTGGCAACCACCATTCTACTTTCTGTTTCTATGGTTTTGACAAGTCCAGGTACCTCCTGTTATGTGGAATCATACAGTATTTTGTGTGTGTGTGTGTGTGTGTGTGTGTGTGAGAGAGAGAGAGAGAGAGAGAGAGAGAGAGAGAGAGGCAGGCTTATTTCCCTCAGCATTAATGGAGCCAGTGTCAGGAATGTCCTTCCCTTTTAAGGCTGAGTCCTGTTCCGTTGTCTGTGTGGACCCCTTGTTTATCCATCCATCCATCGAGGGGCACTTGGGTTGTCTCCACTCACCCCCAACTTCTCCTCTGGTCCCCAGGAAGCTAAAACAGTACCTGGCTCTCAGTTGTACATTTTACAAGTAGAGTTACTGAAGAAGAAAGAGAGTCTACACTGGTGGTCGCCCCCACTCTGGCCACTGCCTGGCCACCTTGGCTTCCGTCAGTCTCCCTTGTGAGGGGGCTCCGGAGACCATACTGGTGCACGCTGGCCACTCCTCCCTCTTCCCTGAGCTCCCTTGTGGCACCCGGACGGTCAGTATGGGTCATTCTCCCCTCATCTCCCACGTTCCTAGTTATTTTTTTAAAATTTATTTTCGAGAGGGGTGGGGTGCACACGAGCGGGAGAAGGGGAGAGAGAGAGGGAGACACAGAATCCGAAGCAGGCTCCAGGCTCCGAGCTGTCAGCACAGAGCTCGACGCGGGGCTCAAACCTGCGAACCGTGAGATCGTGACCTGAGCCGAAGTCAGACGTTTAACCGACTGAGCCACCCCCAGGCGTCCCTTGCATTCTTTGTTATTGACTTCCCCATCAGCTTTTCCTCTCTGCATCCTGGTGCCCGTCGAGGGTGGGCTCTCCCTGTGGGCAGGTTGAAGAAATGAAGGTGCCGTAGGACTGAGGTGGCCCTGGCCCGGAACTTGGCCACAGTGAGCCCAGAGAGACCTTGACCGGGTCCTCCGCCATGCTCAGGGGCCACTTGTCTCTGTCCCAAGTATGTGTCATTAAACGTGGCCCTTTTGAGTAGACCCCTGGGCCCCGGGGACAGAGAAGTCTACTGCTTGAGCAGACATACCCAGTTGCCCTTTTCTTTTCCACAGGGGGTGGTGCATTTTGGTTCAGTACTGCTTCCTCAGCTGCCTCGCCCCCTTAAAAAGGGAGAGGGGAGAAATCAACCTCGAATTTCCCTTGTAAGTCTACGAGGGCTGGCCTCTGTGAGTGGCTTTGTAAGGGAGGAACCTTCCCGACATCATCGTGTATGGAAAGGGTGGATGGGAGAAGGGACGGTCACGGTTGCCTGCCAACCTGGGCTGGGTCTTTCCCACAGTTACCTCACCCCGTCTGCCAACAGCTCCCCGGAGGATTATTCCACGCCCCAACATTAAGGAACCCGCTTGAGGTCCCAGAGCTGGAGTTCAGACCAACAACGTCACATTGGCTGGCCCTGAAGCTTCCTGCCTCTGCTCCCCTCCGTACACACTGCCTCCCCAGCCACCCCCTCCTCACTTTTTTTTTTTTTAATTTTTTTTAACGTTTATTTGTTTTTGAGACAGAGAGAGACAGAGCATGAACGGGGGAGGGACAGAGAGAGAGGGAGACACAGAATCGGAAGCAGGCTCCAGGCTCTGAGCCATCAGCCCAAAGCCCGACGCGGGACTCGAACTCACGGACCGTGAGATCGTGACCTGAGCTGAAGTCGGAGGCTTAACCGACCGAGCCACCCAGGCGCCCCGCACCCCCTCCTCACTTAACCCAAGTGCCTGCCTTTCCACCGAGGCGGGACACAGAATGTTTCTAGAAAGTGCTGGGGTTGAGCGGGCCCTTTATTTAGTGGTTCTCCAAACTGAGTGATGATCAGAATCATCTGGGGAGTTAAAAAAAAAAAGTTTTGCATCAGTGTATTGGAGTGGTGCCCAGAAAGACATTTTAAAACATTTCCTGGTGATTCTGGTAATCAGTCACTATTCTGACCCTGTCCTGCATTTTCCAGTTGAGGACACTGAGGACCAGAAGATGAGATGCCATAGCCAAGGCCACTTGGCCCCATTGGAGCCCGTGTCAAACCCAGAATCCAGCCTCTCAGCTCCTCCCTCTGGGTCCTGTGTGTTTCTCACACTGCCACCCCCGCTTATAAGGGGCTACCCACTAGGACCCAAGGAGCTTCACCATAGGCTAGCCTTGCTGCCCAAGGCCAGAAATTAGGAGTGGTGGTGGGGGAAGGGGGAGAATGGACTTCTAGAGTCCATCCCCAAGGACCTCTCCTCTGGGTGTGGGAGTGACAGGAGCCACCCTTTATTGACAGGCCCCTGGGACTGGCTGCTTCTGGTCTGCCTGTGGCTCAACAGATCACACCTGGGCTTGAGAAATGCAGCAAAATGAGGGCTTGTTATCAATAGGGAAAGGATGGGAGCACCTGGGTGGCTCAGTCGGTTGAGTGTCTGACTCTTGATTTTGACTCAGTTCAGGATTTCAGGGTTCATGGGATCGAGCCATGTGTTGGGCTCCACGCTGAGTGTGGCGCTTGCTTGGGATTCATTCTGTCTTTCTCTTTCTCTCTGTCCTCCCTCTGCCCCTCTCCCCAACTTGTGCTGCCCCCCCCATCTAAAATTAAAAAAGGAAAAAAAAAACGGAATAGGGAACGGATGATAGCAGGAAAAGGTAACTCCAGGAAAGCTACTCATGTTTTAGGGGGAAGTGAAATAAGCGACATATCCCGTTGCCCCAGTTTGTACCCTTACTTGCACACATTTGTTTGTTCATCCATTTGTTCAACAAATATTTATTGGGCCCCCAGTGTGAGTTAGACACCAGAATAGGTGTTGTAGTTATCCTGTAAGACAGACGCAGCACCCCCCTCCATGGAGCTTAGACGTCTGCAGGTTATATACTAGAATCGTGTTACGTAGCCTCTTGGTGCCTCCTTTGTTATTAACAGTAATGATGGTCCTAGATCTCTAATTTTCTTAACCATTCTGTCAGAAGAGGAAACTAAAGCTTGGAGAGGTTAACCATCTTGCCCAGGGTCACACGGAAGTGATAGAATCTGAATTCCATCCCTGTTCTCTCTATACCACCTCCTGCATTGTACTCCAGCTTTTTATCAGGGGCAGTGATAAGAAAAAGCCAGGGAGAATGCAAAGCTTTCTTTGCTCTAGAACGTGAGCGATTTCAAGTGTCTTTTAGAATTTAAAAGATAACCTGTGTTGTCCTTGGAGAAGCAGTGCTGCCCCCTCCGGAGTAAACGCTTTGCATATTCCGAGCCAGGTGGAGTATTCACCCCTGCGAGTCAGGTGCCCTCTTGGTTGACAAGTGTGTGTTTCTTCCCCTGCTCTTGTTTGCTTATCATGTATCCTCCATCATTAAGCCTCTTCAGATACTTTTGGGAACATGTCAGAATAGGAAACAAACAGAAAGGCACAGGGACACTGACCCCGTCCATTCCCACCCGGCACTCCCCTGGAGTGTGGGCCCCAGTGTCCAGCAGCGGCTCTGGCTGGGCCAGGGGGTATTTTCACTGGGCTAAAGTGGTGCATTTTTGATAAAGCTAAATTTAATTTAAAGAACAGTTTTATGATTAGAGGTAGTCTTTGTTTTTGTTTCTGTTTTCTTTAAGCATTAAAGATGTCTTTTCTGGTGGAGAATAATCCTAATAGAGGGCAGTGGTGATTGCCACTCACATCATTACTGTTTGATGTCTTTTCTTGGCAAAATGAAAAGTTGCCCACGATGTGCCCATTTTCTTTGTGGTTTTTATTAAGCTGGTGAAATCTGAAAATTACTATGAATTTGAAAAATTTTTCTGTTTTTAAGTTTTAAAATAAAAATTTTATTGATTTATGTTTTAAAATCCAAGTGTAATTAACACACAGTGTTATGTTAGTTTCAGGTGTACCGTATAATGAGTCACCCCTTCCACACGTTACTCAATGCCCAGCACGATAAGTGCACCACTTAATCCCCATCACTTACTTCGCCCATCCCTCCGCCCACCTGCCCTCTGGTGAACACACCAGCTTGTTCTTTATAGTTAAGAGCCTGTTTTTTTGTTTCTCTGGTTTTCTTTTCTTTGTTCCTTCGTTTGTTTCTTAAATACTACATATGAGTGTTAATTTAGATCATTGGTTTTCACGCTGTTCCTCTGAGCCCTTGAGTTGCTGGGTGGGGAGGTAGGGGTGTCTCTGCCTCGGAGTTGAGACATGGGCCCAGGGCCCTTCACCCCATTCTCAGTTAGAGAAATTCTTCAGTTTTACGTGTTAGGTTTGGGTATGATTTTGCTTGGTGTGGTAGAAGGATATCCATGCTAATGACTGGAGACCCTTTCCTCTAGGCTGTGTGTGTGTTGAGGGGAGTGGAGGAAGGCGTGCTGTTTTGTTGCTTTTGCAGGACTCAGGCAGGGTGGGTCTTTCACCTGGGAGATACTGGGTTCTCCAGAGAGACCAAGCCATAAGAGCGATGGTGGGGAGAGTGTGTGTGTATGTGGAAAGAATTGGCTCATGTGATTATGGAGGCTTGGGGAATCGAAATCTGCAAGGCAGGCCAGCTGGAGATTCAGGGAAGAGCTCCAGTCCAGAGACTTTCTGGAGGCAGAATTCTTTCTTCCTTGGGGGACAACAGGTTGTTTTTTCTTCTTCGGGCTTTCAACTGATTAGATGAGGCCCACCATATTACAGAGGGTAATCTGTTTTGCTCAGTCTGATTTAATGGTTTCAATGTTAATCACACCTAAGAAATGCCTCCATAGCGTCGTCTAGAGTACTGTTTGCTATAGTTGGAGCCAGTGTGGGTACTGTGGTCTTGCTACATGGACGTGTAGATTAATTGTCACACCTACGCAAGTGCCCAGGAAATCTGAAGGGATAACAAAAATGGGGGAAAGCCGAGCTTCTGCCTCAAGGAGGCAAGGCTATACACAGGAAGAGATTATGAACAAGACCATTTATATTTAAGTGCTAACTTCAGAAGACAAAATGTGAAGTGCATTTAGAGGAGATGTGGGATGAAGCCCAGAGGGCCCCTGGGAGATTCCTGTTTGGGGCTGAACAGCAGGAGCATTCAGACCATGGAGGTCCCAGATAAGTGAGGACACAGGCTTTAGGACCAGAGTGGGAACCACAGGATAATAATACTTCCATTTGACTAGGTCTCTGAGTTAAGGGTTTCATATACATGATTTCATTTGACGTTAGCCAGAATCCTGTTTTTTGTTTTTTGGTTTTTTTTTTAATTGGGGGTCCCGAGGCCCAGAGAGGTTAAGGGATTCCTCAGGGGTCACACAGCTTGCCATCTGCCTCTTCCCAATCCTGCCACCCCAACCATTTCCCCCCTTTGCTGGGCATAACGAAATCCACGTGTGTATGTGAAGGTGGAAGGAGGGAATAAGTGTGTTCTTCGCCGAGAAATCCTGTGGAACTCTGAAAATGGGCCGTTTTCTCTCACTCTCCCCGCCCCGGGTCTTCTTTTTCCTCTTCACCGTCCTTGTTAACTTCCACCGTTTTGTTTTCTCGCCCTCCCCTAGACACGAATGCAGAGTTTGAATCCAGATCCCAAAGCACAGTACACCAGCGTCTACGGAGCCCTCAAGAAAATCATTCGGACTGAAGGCTTCTGGAGGCCCCTGCGAGGCCTCAACGTGATGGTGATGGGTGCGGGGCCGGCCCACGCCATGTATTTTGCCTGCTACGAAAACATGAAAAGGACTTTAAATGCCGCTTTCCACCACCAAGGAAACAGCCACCTAGCCAACGGTATTTTGAAAGCGTTTGTGTGGAAGTTAGAGAGCTCTCTCCTTCAACAGACCCTTCCCCAGGGCTCTCCTCCCTGTGACCCAGCAGCCTGACGCCTCATCTCCGCCATGCTTGCTTATGAATAAAGAACTCTAGAGTCGTGTGTGCGCACACACCCAAACACATGCACACACGCACACACACATGCACACGCTTTTTCTGTTCCCCTCCTTCGCTTTCTAAAGCCTGGGGGCAGTCGGTGACAGAGGTGTTTCAGTTTTCATTGTTGTGTGGGTTTTTCCATTTTGTTTTGGTTTTTTTTTTTTTTTTTTTTTTTGTTTTGTTTTGTTTTTTTTAAACACGCAAAAGCACTTAATGATCAGATCTAGGAAAAAAAAAACCCTGACTAGAAACAAAACTTTTCAATACTGGATTCCAAAAAAAAAAAAAAAAAGTTATCTGGACAGCTTCTTTGAGACTATTTAAAAAACTGGTTCAACAGGTCTCTACAACGTCAAGATCTAACTAAGCTTTAAAAGGTCAAGAAGTTTTATGGCTGACAAAGGATTTGCGGCAGCACAGGCGACCTTTCCCACCTTAAGCTTCTGGGGATTTGGGAATTTCACCCCCATTCTCTTCCGTTGGTCTCAGTGGCATCTCTGTGGAGGAGGAGTTTTCTTTTTGTTGTTTTGAGGGCAAGAGGCGGGCGGGGGCTCGAGTTGGCACGGGGCTCCTACACAGCCGTGTTTTCCCGGGCCCAGCTCAGCGGCTCTTTTCACCTCTCCTGTGGGTTTGGCTTTTGTCGGGTTTCGTTTGGGTGGGGAAGGGGACTGCGGAGAGCAGCCTAAGGTGTACTTTAACAGAATTCGTGTTTCGACAGTGGACAGGTAGAGTGACCAGCGGCCAACCTTTCCCCTTCTCGTTTTGTTCTACTGAGAGTGCCCCATCAGCAAACCCTGGTAATAACACCCCCCCCCCCCCCCGGCTGGTTTGCAGACATTCGTTTCGCTTTTTAAAAATGGGCCCCTGGTTGCATTTATTAAGACAGGCACTGAGGGCCACACTCTGATGCCGTCCCTGGGTCCGTGGCCTTGGGGTTCGACTTCTGCTGCAACTGCCTTGTGTAATGTTTAGTCCCTTGGTCACTGAGCCCCATGGCGGTGGTTTGATGCAACACAGTTCTGCCCAGCGCTGTTACGGCTTCGCTGCGACGTATGCCGTGGTTGCATTTTGACCTTTCTGGTGGTGATTGTAAGTGTGGGCGGAGGGGGAAGGGGGCTGTGTATGCATTTCTGAAGCGTTATCCCACTATTTCTCATTCCTCCCACCTTTGGGTGCTCGTCTTAATTGGCTGGGCAGTGGCACCTGCCTGGGGAGGAAACCCAGAGCCAAAAGCAAAGTTCCAGGCCCCAATCAGACTTGGGAAGTGCCTGGTTCTTGAAGCCAGGCCAGGTGAGAGCCTCGGATGGGGTCTGTCGTCCCTGAGGCAAGTCCTCGCTTTGCCAACTAACCCTGGAAATCTGCCGCATGCAGATCTTCCTGATGCCTGCTTCCCCTGCCTGTTTTCTTGAAAACACCTGGATTTGATTAAGAATTTTTTTTAAAAAATGTCTTTTCTGACTTCTTCTCCCTTCTTAGCTGTGTACATAATACCATTCCCTTTGATTGCTCCGGCTCAAGGGCAGAGGGAGTTAGTCTGTAGACAAAGGTGAGGGACAGGGGAGAATTAAAATCTGGACAGTTTTCCGCTGGAGAAAGCCACGAAGTGTGGTTTCCGGGTACCATCCAACATCAGCGGGTCTAGCCTTTCCGAGCATTGACTACAGATCTGCAAGATGAAAATGTGGGTACCTGTGCCTGTGTTACCTTCTCCCCATTTCCCCCAACAGTTCGATCGTTACTTTATGTCTTTAAGAGTCTGTGCTCACCTGGGTGGAGCTGGTTGTAGATTTTGCTTCTTAGAAAGCGGTGCAGGGTTCCATCTGATTGTAGGTTCCAGGAACTTCCTCAGAACACCCGGTCCCTGAGGGTAATTTTCTGGAGTTTGTTTTGCAGGGATAGCTGGGAGTATGGCCACCCTGCTCCACGATGCGGTAATGAATCCAGCAGAAGGTAATGCTTCATGGTCCCAGGGAATGGCAGAAGGGGATGTGCAAAGGGGCAGGAAAAAAAGGTGGTGGTGGGGACAGAAGGTCGGGCAAGGGGACTTCCAGCCTCCAGTCAGAATAAGTAGGAGAATTCTTTACCATGTTAGCAAAGGCCTTGAAAAGAGGCAAGCATTTGAGCCTATGGTGTTCCTCTTAAACAGAGCTACTGGGACTGTGATCCGTGGATCATGTTAGGAATGCCAATTCTAGTCCCATCCCAGACCTGCTAAATCGGAATCTCTGGGGGTATAGACAGAGTCTGTTTTTTTAATTTTTTAAGTTAAAAAATTTTGTTTGAGAGAGAGCGACAGAGCATGAGGTGGGGAGGAGGAGAGAGGGGGAGACACAGAATCTGAAGCAGGCTCCAGGCTGCTGCTCTGAGCTGTCAGCACGGAGCCCGACATGGGGCCCAAACCCACAAACCGTGAGATCATGACCTGAGCTGAAGTCAGGCCCTCAACTGACTGAGCCACCCAGGCGCCCCAGAGAATCTGTCTTAACAAGCTCCCTGGGCGATCCTTTTGCACTCCTCTAAAACCTATGTGTACGTGTATGTGTGCACGTGCGCACAGGTGCAAGCGGGCGCACACACACACACACACACACACACCCTCTGGCCCTTGTTAACCTTTATTAACCCTAGGCAAATTTAAGGGGAACCCATCAAAGGTCATCATGCGGGCTTTGGTTCAATTTACTTTTTTAAAAGAGATTTGGAATTATTATGGACACTTTGAAACGTAACACAAGTGTAGAGAGAAGAGTGTTAGGAACGACCACGTGCACATCACTCGTGAATTAACCTTTGGCCATCTTAGCCAACTCCTCCCACATTATCTTTTTTTTTATTTTGAATTTTTGGAGCACTATAAAACTATGAAACAGTTGTCAGCTGTGGAGACTTGAGCCCTTACCGACTCGGGTCCGCACAGCGAGGAGATTTGGGACCTGGTATTGGGCCACTTCTCAGCTGGGCTGTTCTCTGTGTGGCATGTATGAGTCTCTCCACCTTTCCCCCCATCTGAAAATGGTCCCTTGCCAGAAGGGAAAAATCAGAGGTAAAATGTCAGCCTTTCACGTCTTGTGTTCCGAGTTTGTCTGTTTTTGTCTCTTAAGGTTGAAATTTCTTATTTGCTCTCTGCTGCCTCCCATGCCCGGGGCAGACAGGGACTCCTTGTTCTGACCTTCAGGGACTTGATGGGTCAGACTGGGAGGTGGGCTTCTGTTTTTATGTGTTTAAGGCAGTGTGGACAGGGACCTGGTCAGTGACCGGTTAACTAGACCATGTCATCCCGGCAAGAGTTTTCTTTCTACTTTTAAAGGGGGAACAAGTGAGGTTCAGCACCCTCTCTCCTCTTTGACATAATGGTTTAAGGACTTCATTTCTTTCAAAGTAAAGCCAGCACACTGTATGTGTGCATTTGGTGGTGCGTGGGGGGCTATTCAGACCCTTAGGCCTGAGGGACCACAGCTGGCCCTCATTGGCCTCATCCTTTGAACCAGCAGCTGCCCGGGTCTTCACTGGACTTTGTCATTGAATTTGGGCTGACATAATTCCAGTGTGTCTTCCAAGAGCGCTGTGACACACAGAAGCTAGAAACGCTGAGTCCGGACCACATACAGAGAATAAAGGACAGGACGCGGGAGCAGCCGGGAGGGAGGAGGGCGGAGAGGCCGGGGGGCAGGGTTCGGTTTTGTGGTGGGTGTGATGCTGGAGGCCCGCGGGCTCTGGGGGGATCAGATCAGTGAATCTAGTCTGAAGTGGCTGCCTCGTTTGGGGACCACCCTGAACAGGATTCAGGCGGGAGAAACCAGGCGCTGGGGCCTGGGGCCACCTTTGGAAACGGGGAGTGCCCGGAGCTGGCTCTGGGTCCTCAGGCTGGGGGCCGCGTGTGTGCTAGCTCTCCGGGACCTGTTACCAGTGTGTCTAAACTTGCTTGTTTCTCTTTATGGCCTGGCTTCCCATTTCACTGCGACCTGGGGTGGGGCCGATCCCAACCCATTGCCTGCCCGCGGCCCCGACCACAGTCGTGAAGCAGCGCATGCAGATGTACAACTCGCCACACCGGTCGGCCCTCAGCTGCGTCTGGACGGTGTGGAGGACCGAGGGCGTGGGGGCCTTCTACCGGAGCTACACCACTCAGCTGACCATGAACATTCCCTTCCAGTCCATCCACTTCATCACCTACGAGTTCCTGCAGGAGCAGGTCAACCCTCACCGGGGCTACAACCCGCAGTCCCACATCATCTCAGGCGGGCTGGCCGGGGCCCTCGCCGCAGCTGCCACCACCCCCCTGGACGTCTGCAAGACCCTCCTCAACACGCAGGAGAACATGGCCCTCAACCTGGCCAACATCAGCGGCCGGCTGTCGGGCATGGCCAACGCCTTCCGGATGGTGTACCAGCTCAATGGCCTGCCCGGCTACTTCAAGGGCATGCAGGCCCGCGTCATCTACCAGATGCCCTCCACTGCCATTTCCTGGTCCGTCTATGAGTTCTTCAAGTACTTCCTCACCAAGCACAAGCTGGAGAATCGAACTCCATACTAAAGGAATGGGCTGTGGGCAGTGGTTCCAGAATCTTTTATTTTTAAAAGGCTTTCCCTGCCTGCCTCCATTCCCTTGTCCTCGCACCGAGCTGATTTTGGCGGGGTGTTTGCAGGATGGGCCCTCCGCTCCCCTGATGCCTTAGAGGGAGGGGACAGCCGCTTACCGGAAGGCCGTCCGCAGGGACATCCGAGGTGGTAGGTGGGGAAAGACTGGAAGGGAAGCGAGAAATGGCTTTTTGTCTCCCTTCCTCTGGCAAGAATGTAGCTTTTCTGCCTCACTGTAGCAGTCTCCTGCCCTAGGCTTGCAGTTCGCAGGAGAGGGGAGAAAATGTGCAGTGACTGAAAACATTAAAGAAAAAAAAGAGAGAGAGAGTTCTGTATATAAAAGTTCCAGCACACAGTATAAAATAGGTGGATAATGTTTATCCTTTATTTTTCTACGTAGACGTTTTTGGATTTGTGTGTGTGCCTGTGCGTGTGTACAGATAGGTGTTACAGCTGGGACTATGAAGCTGTTTTTAAAAAAAATAGAGGGCTGAAGGCTTCCATCGGGTTAAATTAAAAAGGCACCAAAGTGGTAAATTGCTGAATGCGGCCTAAAATTGTGCGGAGCCCCCCAGATGGAAGTTTCACTTGAATGTAAAATAATAAAGTTTATATTTTGAATTTCTCTTTTCATGGGGGAAAAAGGTACGTGGAAAATGAAATCATGAGCTATTACTTCCAGCTACTTTTTTTTTTTCTCCTTTTGTTCAGTCAGTCACCTTTGTGCTAAAAATTCCAGGACCAAAGATCTGGCCCTGGGGCACTTTGTCTTGCTGTATGCACGCACGCATGCGTATATAATGGTGGCACATATATAATGTGGCACGGTCACACTGGAGGTCCGTGGTCCCCAGTAGGGTTAGGATGACTAGTCTTAACACCTACTGAGACCATTCCCTTCCTTGTGGTGAGTGACGGGAACGCCTCTCTGGGCCAGCACTCGGTAGCTCTTGAAATGCCAACGTTTTACTTGTTGGGCGGGCAGCTGGGATAAATCCTACCCCCTATTCCTGGGACTTCTTTCTGCTTCAGCCTTTAACTGGCACTTCAGATACTCTTGTCTGTGTGTGTGTTGGCTAAATCTGCTTCCTGGTGCCATTTTAGGGATTTTTAAAAACATTGCAAGTATGTCTATGGTATTTGTTCATCCCTCCGCCACCCTTAGTTCACCTGTCACAGAGCCTCTCACCTCACAGTGACAGAGGCCAGGCGCTCGGGCTGAGCCCAGCTGCTGAAGTGAGGCCCGGAATCTAATGCACAAATCAAGATGCCTCTCTAGAACTATCTTCAGCCTCATTTAGTCTGCATCAGCTGAGAACTCGAGGCCTCACTGCCTTGTTTTCTGAAATGGCGCATCTGAGCCAGATTATCACTAAGAAAGTGCAACCTTGTTTCCTGCACCCACGCCCTTTGCCAGCCCTCTCCAAGGGAAGACTGCAATTGCCTTGTAGAGCCCTTTAAAAATGAGCAGGAGGCACGTGTATGTTCAGCCTTCACCCTGTTGCCCCTCACCTTCGTAGTGCATCTCGCTGAGGCTCAGACCGAGGCCCCTTTGGAGGCTCTTATTCCTGCCGAGAAGTCAGGGACAGTTTTCCTCTGGAGACACTGCACACTGCCTCCAGGGGTAATTTTGAGGTCAGGGACAGGGGAGTGCCCTGTCAGGGAGCTCCCACTTGTGCCCCATGAACAGGACTGTGTTCCCAGCCTGGGAGGGCCCCCCTGCTGACCTGTCCACTTTGGAGTTAGCCACCCCCCCTCCCCCACCCCACACCAGTTGGAAACCAGCTGCAGCAAGCCTGTGCCCCACCTGTGGGTGCAAAAAGCCCACGAAGACCACGGTGCTGTGGGAAGTGTTCACATCCTCTACTAAACATGCTGTGTGTTACTGTTAAGTTCTGCCAAAGGAAGAAAACTAGAGAGAATTCTAAATTATCCAACCACTTTTTGTCCATGTAAGATATGCTGCAAAATATTCTTTAATCTCTTGCAGGATTTTGTTTTCGATGTTATTCAGAAAAGAAACTGTTCCCCTCACTAGGAGATCTCCTTGGGATGCAAGGAGAGGCAGGAAGGGAGTTTGAGCGCTCTGGGGGCTGAGCTGGAAAGTCGGCCCGTGGCTGTCCTCACCGTACACGTGGATTGGCTAGGAAATGGTGCCTTCCCCACTGCGTCTTTGTGAGGCTGGATAAGCCATGTTTCTGAGTTTTGAAGGTTGTGAAGCACTAAACAAATATAAGTGGGCTGCATTTTGCGGGAACTGACTTTCCTTCTTGCCCTGGGCTCCAGAGTTTGTATTGTTGCCCCGTGCAGACTGTGACTTTGACATTGAGAAGTAAATAGGAAAAAGTTCTCGCTGCACCCCAGTGACGACCACCTTCAGGTGATCACGGCCTGTGCTTGGACATTGTACTCAGGCAATGCCACTTGAGTACAGTGCTCGATAACTGTGCGTGCACATGGGTGTGAACGCTAAAGCCCAGAACGTGACTTGAGATGCAATCATTTGTAGACCAGAGCGTTATCTTAGAATTAAAAAGTTGATTTTTTTCAGATGCTATAAAGCTTCAATCCAGGACTACGTCTTCTTACCTTTGGATCGAATCTAGCGACTGACTAGCCTGCATCCTTCTGTGTGTTTTATGTTTATGTTTCTGTTTTTTTTTTTTTTTTTTTTTTTTTTTTTAACGATGATGCCTTACTCCAAGCCCTGTCCTCCAACGTCCCCCTAATGCTGCATCTCCAACCCATTGTTACGCTAGGAAGGTTTTATTTAACTTCACTTAAGGATGGTCGTGTCTGTTGCGGGTGAAGGTACTGCTGCTTCTGACCTGTGAGATGCACCATGTGTGAGAGTGAGCAGGTGTCGTTTCCTAAATGCCTGAAGGAGATAGCAGAGTTTCTGCTGCACGTGTTGCCAGCTCCTCGGAGCAGGGACAAATGTACGTTCATGCGTGGGGATATTTCGGGCTTGCTGCTACGGTGGTGACACTGGAGCTAGAGAAAATAAAAGTCTTGACCTTTGAAGTGTTGTGGGCTCTGTGGTGGGAATATTGAAAAAAGAGGAGAATGGATGGAGAGAAGGAGCCTAATCCATGGGGCTGGTGCCTCGTCCAGCCCCGCTCATTAAAAACTGGACCCATGGCTGTGAGAGAAAGTGCCATTTCCGCTCGCTTAGAAATGGAGGCAGATCAGGGTTGCTGGGTGGCTCAGTCGGTTAAACGTCCAACTTCAGCTCAGGTCATCATCTCGCTGCTCGTGGGTTCGAGCCCCACGTCAAGCTCTGTGCTGACAGCTCAGATCCTGAAGCCTGCTTTGGATCTTGGGTTTCTTTCTCAAAAATAAATAAACATTGCAATAGAAGAGAAATGGAAACAGATTACCACGTTGGCTGGCCCAGGGACGGTCACATTATGATGTCGGGGCCAGGGCGAAGAGCTGCCTCTGGCTTTGCTCTCCATGCTGGAGAGGGTGGCAGTTTTCTTTCCTGGTGTGGGAGTGTGAGGGTGACAGGCTGCAAGAACATGGTATGCACCACCTTGGTACCTGGCGTGTGCCTGTTTCTCTCTCTGCCCTTGTACCTGGTATGTGTGTGTCTCTCTTTGTCTCTCTCTCTCAGCCCGGGTACCTGATACATGCACCTCCCCACCTCCCGTCTTCCTGGAAGACCCAAAAGTGACCAGAATCCACACGTAGTTCCTACACATCGTAGGTTAAGCCGGAGAACTAAACCCTTTCTGGAGGTAGGAGAGAGTGGAGAGAGGTGTCAGACCCCTTTGAAAAGCCAGGGACGCGTCTTGACTGTTCACACGGTTTCAAGGTCAGGGAACCTACTCGCAGCCTCACCACCAAAGGCCTTGGCGAGGGACGAGAGTCCCAACTGAGGGCAGGCCTGAGAACCAGCCATGGCCAAGGGTGCAGGAGCTGGGAAGAGGGGCCACAGGGCGCAGAAGGTGTGAGATAAACTTGCAGCTGTGTAATCTTACCGAAGGCCAACTCGAAGTTCACCCGTGGCTGGTGGGTGATTGCACTCCGCTGGGATAGGGGGCAGGTACGGCCGGTATGCGTTTGCAGCTCATGCGGATCCATTCGGCAGACAATCCTCTCCCTGCCCCACGACGTCCATCTGCCGCCCAGTCTGCAGTGTGTCCCTCGAGCAGGGCACTGTGCCTGGTGCTGTGGGGAAAATAGCCAAGCGTGAGATGCGGCTTCCGCCCTCTCCGGCCTGAACTCATAGAGTATAAGGGAAGACGTGGAAGTAAAACAGAAACGAGATGCCGTTAGACCAGACTCCACGACCGCGGCTTACTTGAGCCTCTTACTCACGGCTGTGTCCCCACCAGTGATGTACAGTGCGTTTCTTCCCAGCTTCGCCTTCGGTACTGTCACGTTGCTAGCTTGAAATCGGCAATGGTAGGAATGTTTAGCCACAGAAATAGGCAAATGCTATGAATCAGGGCTTTTTCTTCCCAGCCCACCACGGCTGGCACGCAGCTCTTGGCACGTGGCAGGTGTTTTAGTAAACGTGTGCCGAGAGAAGGGAAGGAGATAAACTTGTCATGCTCAGCCTGCGTGCCTTCTAGTGCTGGCCCCTCGGTTCCTCCTGTGGCAGAGGCCGTCTTCACCACTCAGGAGTCCTCTCCAGCACCTCCACACTCCTCACACTCCAGCCCAAGAAAAGCCATGAAGGGAAGGGGGTTCCCTTTCCTGCTGGGCCTACGTCTCCTTTCCGTCTGAGTTCCCGTGGCCTCCAGTTGGTCAGCTGCCCCTTCCGGGAGAGACGCCAGTACTACCCACAAGAGGGACCTTAATGAACAAACAGAGAAGAATGTCGCAAGCCCAGAGTTGTACAAGAGAGAGACACGACCTCCGGGAGCAGGGAGTGCTAGTACTGCTCTCAGGGAAATGAAGAGTTGTCTTCGGTCGATTGCAGAATGCGGTGAGTGGCTTAAGAATCATGAGGACAAGTAGGGAAAGCAGCTGAGTTTGCAGCCATCTGAGCATTGTGCAGGGTGCCCTAGTGGTAAATTGCAAATAGGAGCTTTGACTGCCGTCAGCTTTGACCTTTCGTCAGTAGGTAACGGGGAGCCACGAAGGGTCTTGGAGCAGAGGACACCATGAGCTCGGCTTTAGGAAGAGTCATCTGGAGGAAGTGGAGAGGATGGAGTGGAGAAGGAATACTGGGGAGGCCAGGAGACGGTCGCTTTGGTGCCACCGTGAAATTGCCCAGAAGAGGGATAGTGAAGGGAAAAGGCAAGGGCGACTGGGACAGAGTGTGCGCAGCTGATGAGAGGGTAAGTGTGGAATCAGCGGGGCTTGGGAGGTGCATGACTGTAGGGCAAGATGAGAACGAGGACTTGCTGTCTGAGAGCAGGGGTGGTGTCGAGAGGGAGAACTGGCTGGGAGAAATATCAGGTGGTGGCCGAGCTGGTGCCTTGTCTCGACATCCATCCGGCTCTCCTAGTCCTGGTTCTCCTTGGGCATGCGCGACACCGGAGCTCCGAGCTCTTGGCTAACAGCTGCTTCTTTAGCTTCCCTCTCTTGGCTTCTGTTTCCCTGCCTTCCTCCCGGCCACCCACCTTTACTAGCATCTCTGGCTCCCCTTACCAGCTTCAGTTCCTTTCTAGGCCACCTAGGGATGGCTACTCGGGAAGCTTCTGCCTTTGGGCCTCCTGTCTCTCCATCCCTGTTTGGTGCTGGCCTGCTTTCACGGCTTCAGCTGGGCCCTCTGGAAAGATGACTCCCAGATATGGGATATAGCACCCCGACTTCTCTCCTGAACTCCAGATCCCAATGTCCAGCTGCCTACTGGAGATCTCTCAGATCTTAGTACTTGTTCCCCAGCCCCAAGAGACTCCTTTCTCCTGCTGCCAGAGGCTTACCATGCTACTCACTTGCTCAAAACCTTTGAGGGTTCCCTGTGGCCTGTTGAACTTAAGAATAGGCTCCCCAACATATGCCAGTGTCCGATTTAGCTTCCTGTGTAAAGGAGTAAAGAGAAACGGGATAGGAGAGCAGGATGGATGTTTGAGATCCTAGGTCTCAATCTCCTGAACAGGTCAGTGTTTCCAGAACTTTGTTCTCATTGGAGTGTCCTCCTCCCTCTCCTGCTTCTTCCCCACTTCCCTTCTCTGCCCATCCAAGTCCTATCTTTAAGGTGCCCTGAAGATGGCACTTACTACCCCATTGAGGTCCATCCTGATTCTTGTATCAAGTGTGATCTCTCTCTTTCTCATCAGCACCTGGCCTAGAGCGCTGGGGCCTACCTCACTTTGCACTTTTGTTACCGTCTGTCCGGAATGGGTGCCCCATGAGAACTGAGACTGCTGTTCATTCACTCTTGTCTCCGTAGCCCCCCAAACTAACATTTCCCCCATTCTGCATAAGAGCAGCCATCATTGTTAATTGTATTTAGCAAGCTTCTGAAGTCCTGTTGAGTTTGGAAGGCCTGTGGGACATCGGAGGTGGAGATACCTACTCAGAATTAATTACAGTGCTCAGGAGAAAAATTGGAACCGGGGCTAAGGATTCGACCATTACCTGAAGGGGTATGATGGCTGAAGAAGCCATGCACACAGATGAGAGCCCGGAGAGAGAACAAGAACATTGTGGAATGCTCATATTTAATGATGAGAGAAATAGGGGCACCTGGGTGGCTCCATTGGTTGAGCGTCCGACTTTGGTTCAGGTCATGATCTCACGGTTTGGGAGTTCCAGCCCCACATCACGCTCACTGCTGTCAGCACGGAGCCCACTTTAGATCCTCTGTCCCTCCCCCGTCTCTGCCCCTCCCCGGCTTGCACTCTTTTTCTCAAAAATAAAACATTAAAAAAAATAAATGTAATCATGAGAGAAATAGGAACTGGGAGACACTGGAGTGGTCAGAACATGATGAAGGTTGCCAAGAGGTGAGGCTTCCAAGAAGGGGGAGGGGTCATCGGTTCTACCTGCTTCTTTGTAATGTGAAAATAGCTAAAACCATTTTTAAAAATTCCCAGATTTTTCTCCTTGCTCTTGTTCTCTTTGTCCTTGGTTTGTTTTCCCCTCCTTACTTTTGCCTTTTCTGGTTCCCTTCTAAACCCCACCTTTGCAGTTCAGCTGCTTTCCCTCCCACCGCCGTTCCTAATGTATCTGCCATAATATTCCAGTAGCCATGGGGCACCTGGGTGGCTCAGTCAGCTGAGCATCCGACTTCAGCTCCAGTCATGATCTCATATCATGAGTTCGAGCCTCGAGTCAGTTCTGTACTGACAGCTCAGAGCCTGGAGGCTGCATCGGATTCTGTGTCTCCCTCTCTTTCTGCCCCTCCCCAACTCATGCTTTGTCTCCGTCTCTCAAAAATGAGTAAATGTAAAAAAAAAAAAAATTCCAGTAGCCTCCCAAGGTGATAAGCAGAGAAGGACACTAAAATGCACTTCCCAGGATTATTCATGAAAGTCAAAAGCTGGAAACAAATTGGATATCTATCAAGAAGTTAAATGATTTGCAGAACATTCGGGCTATCCTAGTAGTTTAGTGGGAAGGAAGGAAAATTCATGAAGGGTCTCCAGCCAGACACTTAAAATTCGGACCCCCCAGTATGTGTATACAATTTGAGAATAATTCCAAGCTTACTTTTCTAGCCTTGCCTCCTAAAAGTAATATTATTTGGGAGAACATGTGTGCTTTCTTTGGTGAACATGTGGATATGAGGTGACACTTGAGAATTCCAGGTTTCTGTTGACAAAGCTTCGTAAGGAAGCTCTTTGCTTATGTTCTTATTTACCCGTGGCAGTCATGACCTTGCGTTTTCCATTGTTGGTGGGGAAACTGGGGGGAACCATGGGCTAAGAGAACACATGTGCCATAGTAGGAGGGACAGCCCAGCCTGTGTTCACTGTTTACTGAAACTCCTCTATGAGAAGAAAAAATATAAATCCAGATGATACTGGCAGTGTTTTTTGTCCTTGACCCATGGCCATTGAAGCCTGTCATTGCTTTCGAGTCCTCATTAATTTCTCTTGTTGTGAAGGACTCACTGCTGAAAGCTCTTCCTGAATGAAGCAGAACGTAGCTGAAGCTTCATGAGGCCCAGAGCCACAGAGGGAGGCACCGTGGATATCTGGGTTCCTCATTATTGTCATACTGGCCCTTGTGGTGGCTGCCTTTAGGGAAGAGGTAGCTTAAGAAGAAGAAATGAAGAGTAATACTGTGAACATATGCTCTCATCTGTCTATGGATTTGTGGAAGTGGATTCCGGCTTTCTGCTGAATAGTGAGAATATTTTCTTGGTGGATGCCTTTAGCTTAGGTTGACAGGGGACAAATATTATCCCAAGATTCATATTCTGAGCTTAATGTAACCACATGAGTGAAATATTTCAGCAAATTCTCTCCCTTTCCCTAATTGTAATATTACAAATGTAATATTTGTAATAAAATAATGTACAAACTTTACTGAAAAACCCATAATGCCCTAATTTTGTGTAGCACTGGGCTTCACGAGGTTTTAAGGAGTACCGCTTTATGGTATGTACTTCCAATCATGAGAGTCCCAGGCAACAAAAATACCCAAGGATTGAAGGCAATGTCCTTTTTGTTCAGTTGCCTTGGGCCCAAGACTGAAAAAACATCACCAGCCTAGAAGCTGGTAAGACCCAAGTGCCAACAGCTTCCTTTGGTTCTTGCTTATTTTCTAGCATTTCCAATGATCCTATTCATGGTTTAGTTTACGTCCATAATAGTGAAACTTTATGGTCAATTCACAATCTTCAGGCACTTGTATGTGTATGACTTCATCTCTTAATCTGGTTAAATTATACATTAAGGGGTTCATGGTTCATGGTATTGAAACAGCAATCATACTGAGAGGAGCAGCCAGGAAAAAAGAATATTCTAGATGGAAAGACTATACCAGACCCTAAGCCCATTATTCGCATGGGAGAAAAACTTCCTTCACACAGAATGGAACCTGAGGTTCTAAGCCTCATGGTGGTGTTCCAATGAGGGAGGGTTGCCAAGAGCACTCATATGCAAATGTTCTTAGAGTCTTACTGTCATGCTTCATCTGATCCAGCTTCCTATTTTGAAGAGATTACTTTTTGCTGGTATGACTTAGATCAAAACCTTTGTGTTTATGAAGCTGTCTTGAGTTTCCACCTTGGCCTCTAGAACTCTTTTGTTTTTAAGATCAGCAAGTTAAAAAAAACATATGTGAAAAGCATACAATTATCTTCTAGTGAATGCTAATACGCGGTTAATTTTATTTGTTGCTATAATGAGGTAATTTATTTGGTCTGGTGCATTTTAACCATTGTGCACACAGTAGATGGGTCAGCATGTGTAAAGGCCTGGACACCAGTCCTGCAGGTCGCTGACTGGTTGGGCAATCTTGAGGGGCTTTGGGCAAATCATTTAATCTCTCCGGTCTACAGTTTCCTCATCTGCAAAATGAAAGGGTTGGGCCAGATGTCCTGTAATAGTTCCTTAAGCTGCAACAGCTTATATTCATATAATATAGGCTCTAAGCAGTCTCTAAGTCTGTAATTAAAGTATGATTACATGCTTTTTATATGAGATTGGAAAGAGGATCTTCACCGACCTTTTAGCCCACCTGCCATAAAGAATCATTCATTATCATTTTTCTTTACCACCATTTGCTTCTCATTTCCTGTACAAATAAAATACAGAAATCCAGGAACTTGGTGTCGGAAAAGGATGGATGTCAGTGTACTTCGCATCCTTCTCTTTCATATGCTTTCAATGGCTACATCTCTGGACAACTGGAATTAAATAATTTAATTGCGTATATGTCTACCTAAATTCTGAGGACTGTTGCTGTGTGTTGAACTCTAGGCTCAGCACAATGCTTGAAACAAAATAGGTCATAATGTATCAAGTGCCTGCAGCTTGGGGAATGTGATAGTAGTCATACCCTTGTTTTCACCTAGTGTATGACTAGGAAGGCACCATGTGGGTTTTCTGTGGCTTCTTTTTTATTGCAGAGGCTATACGTTTAAACTTACAATTTTATGTATCTATATACTTAATTTTTTAGAATAGTTTTAGGTTCACAGTAAAATTGTGAGGAAGGGACAGAGTTTCATCTACCACCTGCCCCTGCCCATGCACAGCCTCCCTCATTATTAACATCCCACCAGAGTGGTGCATTTGTTACAACTGATGAACCTACACTGACACATCAATATCTCCCAAAGACTTCAGTTTATTTACATCAGGGTTCGTGTTTGGTGTTGCGCATGGGTTTGGACAGACATAATGACGTGTGTCCATTGTTATAGTATCATGTGGGGTAGTTTTGTTGGTCTAAAATCTGGTGTGCTCTGCCTGTTTATCCCTCCCTTCCCCTAACCCCTGGCAACTACTGATCTATTTACTGTTCCCATAGTTTGCCGTTTTTTACAATGTCCTATACTTGGAGTCAAGTGTGTAGCCTTTTCAGAGAGGCTTCTTTCACTTAGTTCATATACATGTAAGTTTCCTCCATTTATTTGCATGGCTTTGATGTCTCATTCTTTTTAATGCTGAATAATACTCCATTGTCTGGAGTGCCCCAGTTTATGTATCCATTCACCAACTGAAAGACATCTTGGCTGATTCAAATAAAGCCGCTATAAACATCGTGTGCAGTTTTCTGTGTAGAAATAACTTCACGGGCACCTGATTGGCTCAGTCGGTTAAGCGTCTGATTCTTGGTTTCAGCTCAGGTCATGATCTCACTGTGCTGGCACCATGGAGCCTGCTTGGGATTCTCTCTCCCCCCCCTAGTTTCTCTCTCTGCCCCTCCCCCACTCGCGCTTTCTCTCTCAAAATAAATAAATAAACTGAAAAAATAAAAGAAATAGTTTTTCACTCTTTTGGTTTGAAAAGAACGTGACTGCTGGATTGTTTGGTAAGAGTATGTTTCGTTTTGTGAGGAACCACCCAGCTGTCCTCCAAAGCAGCTGTACCATTTTGCATTCCCACCACTGAAGGAGAGTTGCTGCTGCTTTACATCCTTGTCAGTGTTCTGGATCTTGGCCATTTTAATGGGTGTGTATTTGTACCTCTTCTTAATTTGCACTTCTCTGATGGCATGATCTGGAGCGTCTCTTCATACACTTGTTTGCTATCTGTATATCTTTTTTTTTTTGGTGAGCTGTTAAGGTCTGAGGGCTATTTCTTAACTGGGCTGTTTATTTTCTCATTGTTGAATTGTGTGGGCTCTTTGTATATTTTGAATAACAGTCATTTGTCAGATATGTCTTTTGAAATATTTTCTCCCAGTCAATGACTAGTCTTTTCATTCTCTTCAAAGCATCCTTCTCAGAGCAGAAATTTTTAATTTTAATAAAGTCCAGTTTATTGACGATTTCATGGATTGTGCCTTTGGTGTCACATCTGAAAAGTCATCATCAAACCCAGTGTCATCTAGGTTTTCTCCTATGTAACCTTGGAGGAGTTTTCCAAGTTTTGCATTTTATATTTAGGCCTATGATCCATTTTGAGTTAATTTTTGTGAAGGGTGGGGTGTATAGTCTGTGTCTAGATAACTTTTGGGGCATATGGATGTCCAGTTGTTCTAGTACCATTTTGAACAGACTGTCTTTTTTTTTTTCCATTGTACTGCCTTTGTGCTTTTGCCAAAGATCAGTTGACTATATTTAAATGGTTTTGTTTCTGGGCTCCCTATTCCATTTCATTGATCTACTTGCGTATTCTTTCATCAATACTACATTGTCTTGATTACTGTAGCTTTATAGTAAATCTTGTCATGTCAATCATTTGGCTTTGTTCTTTCTTCTTGAATACTGAATTGGCTATTCTGGGGTTTTGCCTGTCTCTATGAACTTCAGAATTAGTATGTTGATATCACAAAATAACTTCTTGGGATTTTGATTGAAATTGCATTGAATCTATAGATCACATTGGGAAAAGCTGACATCTTAACAGTATTGAATCCTCCTATCCATGAATATAGAATATCCTTCCACTTATTCAATTCTCTGATTTCTTTCATCAGAGTTTTGTAGTTTAACTCAGATAGGTCTTGTACATATTTTGTTAGATTTAGGCCTAAGTATTTCATTTTGGGGGTTGCTAATGTAAATGATATTGTGTTTTGAATTTCAGATTCCTTTTTTTTCATTGCTGGTATATAGGGAGGTGATGGACTTTTGTATATTAACCATGTATCCCTGCAACCTTTCTCTCACTTATTAGTTCCAGGAGTTTTAAAAAATCAATTCTTTCAGATTTCTTGCACAAGCAGTAACATCATCTGTGAACATAGACACTTTTATTCCTTCCTTCCCAATCAGTGTAGCTTTTATTTCTTTTTCTTCTCTTATTGCATTAGCTAGGACTTCCAGCACAATATTATAAAGGAGTGGTGGTAGGAGACATCTTTGCCTTGATCCTGATCTTATTGGGAAAGCTTCAGGTTTCTCACCATTAATTATGAGATTAGCTGGAGGGTTTTTGTAGATATTCTTCATTAAGTGGAGGAAGTTCCCCTCTATTCCTTGTTGACTGAGAGTTTTTATTACAAATGAATGTTGGATTTTTTCAAATGCTTTTTCTGCATCTATTGATATGATCAGTGGGATTTTTCTTTTTTAGCCTGGTAATATGATATATTACATTAATTGATTTTCACATGTTGAACCAGCTTGGTCATGGTTTATAATTATTTTTATACATTATTGGATTTTATTTTCTAAACTTTTGTTGAGGATTTTTGCATCTATGTTCATGAGAGACATTAATCTGTAGTTTCCTTTCTTGTGATATCTTTGTCTGGTTTTAGTATTAGGGTACTATTGGCATCATAGAATGAATTAGGAAGAATTCCCTCTGCTTCTTTTTTTTTTTAAATTTTTTTTTAACGTTTTTTATTTATTTTTGAGACAGGGAGAGACAGAGCATGAACGGGGGAGGGTCAGAGAGAGAGGGAGACACAGAATCTGAAACAGGCTCCAGGCTCTGAGCTGTCAGCACAGAGCCCGACGCGGGGCTCAAACTCACGGACAGTGAGATCATGACCTGAGCCGAAGTCGGATGCTTAACCGACTGAGCCACCCAGGCGCCCCAAATTCCCTCTGCTTCTATCTTCTAGGAGAGATGGTAGAGAACTGGTTTAATTTATTCCTTAAATGTTTGGTTAAATTCACTAGCAATCCCACCTGGATCTGGTATTTTTTGTTTTGGAAAGTTATTAATTATTGATTTAATTTCTTTGGTAGATTTGGTCTATTCAAATAGTCTATTTCTTCTTGTGTGGGTTTTGGTAGATTGTGTCTTTCAAGGAAATGGCCCATTTTATCTAGGTTATCAAATTTATGGAGATGCAGTTTTTCATAGTAATGCTTTATTATTCTTTTAATGTCCATGGGATCTGTAGTGATGTTCCTCTTTCTTTTACGATATTAGTAATCTATGCCCTCTCTCTTTTTCTTAGTTGACCTGGTTAGAGACTTAATTTCCAAAGAACTAGCTTTTAGTTTCATCTATTCTTATTTATTGATTTGTTTATTTCATTGAATTATACTTTAATTTTTATTATTTCTTTTTTTCTGCTTACTTTGGATTTAATTTGCTCTTATTTTTTTAGTTTCCTAAGGTAGAAACTTAGATGATTGGTTTTAGAAGTTTCTTTATTTCTAATAGATGCATCCAGTGCTATAAATTTCCCCCTAGACACTGCTTTTGCTGCATCCCATTACTTTTTTTCACCTTAAATATATACAATTTTTATTTGCTGAACATACCTCAATAAAGCTGGGGAAAAGGGAGGAAAATGTGATGCAATGGGAAATTAGGAGTTTCAAGTTTGGAATACTTCTTAAGCACTCAGTAATGATTTAGTGTTATCAGAGGCTCAGCGGTTGTGATGAGAACTTTTGCATCATAGGTAGTGAGTAGTGCCTGACTGGGGTGTGGTGGTCATTGTAGAAGTCTTTGGGAAGCACATTGCCTTTGTGGAGTTTCTGTCCTGCATCAGAGAGGTCCATGGTGTGGTGTGTCCTGTTTCTATCTGTTCTGCTCCCGCTCTCTGGTCTGCAGAGCCCCTTGGAAAAGCCCCAGCATCATCCTGCTCATGATGCCCTTTGTGAGAATCAGCCACCTTGTGAAGGGTGCCAACTCCTGCTATAGCTAAGATCTGGCAGGCAGGGCCTCCCAGAGCCACGAGGAAGATAAATTTCTTCTAACTTTCTTTCAGCTCTATCTGAATGGAAACTTTTATCAGATGTTGTATAATAAGATCTCTTGTAACTCCATCTCACAAATTTTGATAAATTGTTTTAATTAATCTTCATTTAGTTCAAAATATTTTAAAATTTCTCTTGCGTTTCTTCTTTGGCCCATGTGTTATTTAGAAATGTGTTGTCTAACCTCCAAGTATTTTCCAGCTATCTTTCTGTAATTGATTTCTAAGGTAATTCCACTATGGTCTGAGAGCAGACATTGTGTGATTTCTGTTCTTACAGTTCTGTGAAAATGTGCTTTATGGCCCAGGATGTGTTCTACTTTAGGTAAATGTTCTATGTGAGCTTGAGAAGAATGTGCATTCTGTTGTTGTTGGCTGAACTAGTCTATAGATGTACATTATATCCAGTTGATGGTGTTGTTGAGTTCAACTATGTCCTTACTGATTTTCTGCTTGCTAGATCTATTTCTGGTAGAGGGGTACTGAAGCCGCGAACTGTAGTAGGGGATTTATCTATCTCTCCTGTCGTTTTCAGTTTTTGCCTTATGTACTTTGATGCTCTGTTGTTAGGTACATATACATTAAGGATTGTTTTCTCTTCTTGGAAGACTGATCCTTTAATCATTTTGTAATGCCCCTCTTTATGACTGATAACTTTCCTTGCTCTGAAGTCCTGGCTGCCTGAAGTTAATATAGCTATTTCTTTATTCTTTTGATTAATTTTGCACAGTATATCTTTCTCCATCTGTTTACTTTTAATCTCTATGTGTATATGTAAAGTGGGTTGCTTGTAGACAACACACAATTGAGTCTTGTTTTTGATCTACTCTGACAGTCTCTGACAGTGTAATTGGTGCATTTCTTTTTCAATTTTTTAAATGTTTCTTTATTTTTGAGAGAGAGAGACAGACAGACAGGGAAACAGAGACACAGTGTGAGTGGGAAAGGGGCAGAGGGAGAGGGAGACACAGAATCCGAAGCAGGCTCCAGGCTCTGAGCTGTTAGCACTGAGCCCAACATGAGGCTCAAACTCACGAACTAGGAGCTTATGACCTGAGGCGAAGTCGGACGCTTAACTGACTGAGCCACTCAGGTGCCCCTGTAATTGACACATTTCTAAACTTAAAAAAGTCATCCAAATGATATTTGCAACAAGGCATGATTATCTTATATTGATTTTTTCTATAGAATAATTCTTAGTTTAGAGAAATTCTGAACTTTGCAATGCTGTCACAATCAGTCACTTATAGGTGGCTAAAGACCATCACAAACGATCAATTTTACAAAAGAAAAATAATTTAAAATAATGTCACAAAATGTACATATTTAATTTATAAAGCATCACAAAAAATAAATATTATAAATTATAAAACATTTAAAAATTGCTTCCTATGTAGACAACTTTTAGCAAAGCGTTCGTTCCCTTGTTACTAAAATTTTATTTGCTCACAAAATTGTCTTTCACCTAATATCCTTGAAAATATCTTCTGTGTCATCTTTACTCCTCAGATCCCAGAATTTCCCTGAGAGTTTTTCAGGGGTTAATCAACACTGGAGTTTGGGTGAGGTGACAGCCAGCTCGATTAAAAAAATAATGATAATAATAGAAAATAAATAACAGCCCAGCAGGAGGGCTTTAGGAGGCTTGCAGTTGTCAGATGTGTATGGTTAAGCACTGTGGCTGTAAGACATCATAGATTAGAGCAAAGAAGTGCTTTGAGGGTTAATGTGGGAACACACTAGCCCTACTGGGACAGAGCAGATTTCTTGGAGAATGCAATTCTGTATTTGATTCCCAGAGCAATCCGTTCTTTTGCCCAACGGAATTCTTGAATTTTTATTTCTGGCCACAAGGTGGCATCTGATTTTCATTAATGCAGGAATCCCACATCTCCTCTCACCCCTCACACTGGAAACCCGCCTCTGGCTCAGCTTCTGGAAGCTTATTGTACCAGAACATTTTTCAAATGGCAGCATCTCTAAAGGAAATTGCATTAACTTATGTTTGTCTAGGGGCCTCGAAGCAAACCTTTTTTTTATCTGGTAAGTCGTATCTGAATCAAGGTGTGCTCCTGCATTTAAAAGTTGTGCAATTGATCATTGGGTTGAGTACCTATCGTAGATTGGGAACTTTCCCCATGTCTTTCTTTGCCTTTCAGCCAAGAGAGGAGGCACGAAGTATTTTGACATATGTGCCACACACATACCGTTTTGCTTATGAGAAGGAGGGTATGAAAAAGGCCTACTCAAATCTACCTTTCAAGCTACATGCAAGAAATAACCGTAAAGGAAAAACTCACAAGACCAACTGTCTACGTTCCAGACCATTATTATGAGTAAGGTCTCTGGATCCACGAGGGGAGGGATCAAGCCTGATAGGTTCACCATTGCTCCCCCTTTACCTCTCACAGTACTAACGCCTAGTAGGTGCTCAAAACCAACCAACCAACCAAAAACAACAACAAAACTTATGGAATGCTTGGGCGAAGAAGCCCGAAAAGTGTTTCATGGAAGAGTTGGAGTGAAGCTGACTCTAAACTATGAGCATAGGTCGGATGGAGAAAGTCAAGGTGGGGATGTGTGTTGCGACTTGGGGAGTCAGCACGACCACTGGGGCCCTGCTGAGGGCTGTGCCTTCTCCAGGGGGATGTTGAGAACCATTTTTAATGGACTATCGAAATGCAAAGTACGCAGCGGGACATGGAGAGGACACCGAGAAAGACCCCTGGTGCCTATGTACATAACAATACCAGGCAATATGGGACACCTGGCCTTACTTAGGTGGTATAGAGCCTGACTGGGTCTTTCAGAGCAGGAAGCCACCCACCTGGCTGATCACACCAGGGTCCCTTAGTAAGGCCTGCTCCAATCATGCCCGATATTTGAATAGCCTTTTCCAGTTTACCAAGCGTCTTTTCAAACACCAGCACGTTTAATACTGACAATATCCCTGTGATGTCAGCGCAGTTAGTATCTCTGCTTTACAGATGGGGAAGTTGAGGCTCAGAGAGGTGAAATGACTTGCCCAAGGTCACTTGGCCCTCTGCTCTGACCCTGCGTATTGAAGGAGGGGCAAAGTGAGAGTTAGCAAGAATCTGATAGACCAAAGTAAGATTTCCCCACTTCTCTTTCTGTCTTATTACAGCCCAAAGGCAGTAATAGACACATGCATGATGTTTTTGCCCTGATGTTTTTGCCATACATGGTCCAAGGGTTTTATTTTTTCAATGAGAGCATAGGCGTAAAAAACTGGTAAAATGCCATCAAGTTAAAACAACAAAGAGGAAACGATCTCAAAGTTTTTTAGTCAAGATCATGTTAATTTACAGTCAGAACCATTTACATCATTTTTATTCCCCTTTTAGGACCTTTGCGCTCAAGGAGCTTGCAGTCTAGTTGCATAGGGAAAGCACACTCATGCTCATTGTGGCAGATCTTATGACCTGGGATGCATGGTACCAAAAAAGAGGCAACCCTTAGCTACCTCGGGGCTTTCTCTGAAGCTGAAGACGCTCACTCGGCTGTGACAGGTATGGCCTGGAGGACCAAGGTGGGGGAGTTGAAGCCTCCAAGGAGACAGGACTCCTTGGCCACAGGCCCCAGCCTCTCCTCTTTATTAGGACAACGCTCGGCACGCACTCCATGGTTCCTCAGAGGGTCCCCGTGGGTGTGAGGTTTATAATGCGTCCTTGGCTGCTTTTCTTTCTTCCACTGTCCACTGGGGGGCACACTGGCTTTGAGGGGGACGGGTCAAGGGAAGGCCATTCTAGGAGACCTGGGACCATGGTGAGCTGGAGCTGCAGGTTTGGAAAAGAGCCAAAAGAGGGCTGCTTGGCTGGAGTAGAAGGTAGACTAGGGCAAGGAGATGGGTTTTATTTATTTTATTTATATATTTTTCAGGTTTTTTTAATGTTTATTTATTTTTGAGAGAGACAGAGACAGAACGCAAGTGCGCTAGGGGCAGAGAGAGAGGGAGACACAGAATCCGAAGCAGCTCCAGGCTCCAAACCGTCAGCACAGAGTCCGACGTGGGGCTTGAACCCACAGAGCTGTGAGATCATGACCCGAGCCGAAGTCAGACGCTCAACCGACTGAGCCACCCAAAGAGATGGGTTTTAGACTGGGGGGCAGACTGGGGTGTGGCTGTGTTGGGCCTTGAGCCCAGGTGGCTTTCTTTGCTCGCGATTCTATTACAGGTGGTGACAATGCTTTTATTTGGAGTCAGGCTGCGGAGGGACTTCTTTTTCCATTGCAAACATTTTCCTGGTGAATTTTTTTTTTTCTCGTGTGTCAGTACTTTTAATATTGTGTGCATCAAATCATAGTAACAAGATGACTATAAACAAGGGGTGCCGTCCCTCTATTTTCATGCACAGCCCAACAGGTTACAGTAAACCCAGTTTAGATTCCACCATCAAGTGTGGCTCTCCCATTAGTTCACCTTGTGACGGGTCATGAAGAATATCTTCAAATCCGACAGTCTCATCATTACCCCTCAAAATATCCAGTGAAAGGTGTGAGCTTGGAGGAAATGGAAGACGCTGAACCTGCTGCATTGCCTGGAATTCCGTTTGTAATTCGAGCAGAGCAAACAGACCCTGGATGATCCTCAGGGTGGAAAAATTCATTTTATCTTGGTTGAGCTGGAAATTTCTTTTCCTGATCACTCAAGAGGATGACGAGGCAAAAGTTCACTTTTCACACAAGGAAGACCTTTTCGAAGATGATCATGACTTTCCAAAGGTCCACTTGCTGAGAGTTCAGTGACTGGAATACTGTCCTTTAGCAGAGATCCAAATCCTCTGGCATTTATCTTCAACTTGCTCTGTGAACAGCCTCTCAGCCCGGCCCCACTGCTCACTTTTTCCTGGTGAATTGTTAAGCCCAGATTTACTAGTTGGAGAATCTGATTTTTCCCTTCCTGTCCCTTCCTTCTGGCCGAGGAGCCTCCTTCCCTGTCAGGTCCCCTGTCTCAATTTCCTCCAATTTTCATCGTGCGTTAGTCCTTTCTTCATTCAGACAATGTGGGGCTTTCAGAAAGGATTCGGCAAAATGCCCTCTTAGTGTATTGGCATCTGTGTTTGCACCTGTGATGCCTTCTTAAGGTAAGCGCTGAGGGCAAGGTGCCTGAGTGTTGGCAATACCTCTCAGAACATTCTAGGTGCTTGGCAATCAGACAGTACCATTCAGGGGTTGAGTTCCAATCTCATTTCTTGGGAGGGCCAGGAGGCTCACAAGGGTCTCACAAGGGTGCAACCGCCTGACATTTTTTCCTTGCTCTCCTGGGACCCAATTACTGACCTGGCTGTTGCATCATAGCTGACTCACCTGCTGTGATCTTGGGAAGCCCAGCACAGTAGTAGTCAAATTGTTACAGTCTATGAACTTTCTCAGTTTGGCAAACGACCCCAGGAACCTGCTTTTCCTATCAGTGTCAGTCAGCAATACTTTTGGCTAATCACCCACCCTGCATGCGTGCATAGTACTTTCTAGATTGCAAAGCACTTACATATGCATCGGCTTGCTTTCTCATCTTTAGCTAAGCAGGGTAACTATTGTTTCCGTGTTATAAATAGACTTGGAAGTTGGGTGACTTTCCTAAGGTGACATAACTGGTTAGCTTTGCAGAGGGAATTGGAAACCAGGGCTAACTTACCACTAGACCCCCTGCTAAGGGAGACAGCAAGAAACATAAGACCCCTGGGGTCCAAGTGACAAATGAGTTCAACAGATGGTGTGTGATGTAAGCATCCAGTGGAGAAATTCCTCATAAGAGGTAAGGCTGAGAGAAGAGAAGGTGATTGGAATCCAGCCCCTTAAAACAAAACAAAACAAAACAAAACAAAACAAAACAAAACAAAAACAAACAACACTTGTATTAGGAGTACCTTTTAGAGCATAACAAAGTCATTTTGGACAAAAAGATAAAGACAGGAAAAAGATGAATGACTTAGCTTTTAAACAATGTAAGCAGACCTCCGAAGGACAGAGTATTAAGTACTCATTAAAATTGGCAACACTTCTCTAACTTTAAATGTCAGGAAGGACAAGCTGTGACTTTCTGCAGGAGATGGGACTCAGTTAGAAACTGGATTTGGGGGCCATGCGCCCTGGGTTCAAAAGTCTGCTCTGTGGCCTTGGGACCTTGGACAAGTCACTAAGGACTTTTGGGCTTTATTTTCCCTCTCTTTACAGGAGGATGATAATTCTAAACACAAAAGAGTGTTGTGAAAAACGGAATAGATCATATAAATTAAACTGACGGCCAGTAGGTATTAGAAATCTGATGTCTTCCTCATTTCAAACATTTTGGCCCATGGTTGGTGAAGACATCTTGAGCTGGACATACCACATATTTGGCCCAGCACTGCCATTTCTGTGTTCCTCTGTGCAAGGCCATTGTCTGCATTAAACACACTGCGTTCAGAGGACCAGCTTTGTAGGGCACAGTGGGAATGTTTGGAACCCAAAAAGAAATGTGTTCGTTTCAAACTGTGAACAGAAAAACACCAACTCAAAAGTGGCTGCTTCATTAAATGTCTATAAAACATTATATCAATGAGTTAACTGCTTCTAGCTCTTGTGTGACCATGTGGAAGTCCTATATAGTGTGGGACGTGGGTAAATTTAAAATGTTCGATTCGATGTAGGATGAGGACACAGGAAGTCCGGCCTATAAAGGTGTTCAAGCCGGTCTGCTCCTACGGCTGGTGCAGTCACGGGGTCTTTAAGGATGAGCCTGGCTCGGCAGCCAGATGAAGCAGGGTCTGCGGATGTTAATGAGCCCTCCTGACCTGTTACCCCCCTTCAATGGGTAGATCAGATAGCATAGGGTGAGCCCGGAACAAGATGAGGAATGGGTTGGACCTTCCTTTGTAGCGGATACTCTTTGGCTTGTCAATGATAAGGTGATTAACGAATTAAATTGGACTTACACTGGACTTTATTTTAACGTTTTAGCTGTGTTCACTTACCCCTTCCAGTTGGAGTGAGAGCCCCAGAAAAAGAAAATAAACTCTAGTTGTGTTTTGGTTCCATGAGAGGGCATTTATATTACAATCGGTGTCTTCTTATTTACTACCTGCACGCTTTACTTAGTATGCCCTCCTTCGTTATGCCACTACCTTCTTCTGTGGAAGTGGGTGCTGCTGGACGGGGCCAGGAGACCAGCAGCAGCAGCTGTGTGCTGCAGAGAGAAGAAGAAATACTTCCGCCAGGAGCTTGGAGCTCCCGGGAGTGGTTTTCATATCCAGCAGTTCAATTCAGGCTTATGCCTCCCAGAATCACTGTATTAAATCATAGGTAAGTTTAAGAAGCCAGGAGAGTGACCATGAGACTCCCCACCAGATAAAAACCCCACTTGGTGCCAGTAAGGATTTAGTAGCTAGAGAAATTGGGGTGTGTGTGTGTGTGTGTGTGTGTGTGTAGAGGGGTGGATTCGCTCCTTTACAAAAGGAGACTTCAATTTGTAGAAGGAGCCACACTGGGCTTGCTCTATAGGGAACTCCCCTAGGCATTTCTCGTGCTCCATGATTGGTAACAATGAGATTTGCATCCATTGTTTTTTCAGGAAGTTGTTGAACCAAGTGAGGAACACTTTCCAAGTGGGGGCAAAGGCAGAGTTGTCCGAGTTTTTTGGAAGACCACTGAACCTGAAACACAGCTTGGGAAAGTGAGACCCGAGCAAATGTGACCAGGATGTGCAATGGGAGGGCAGAGCACCTGAGCTAACTGTGAGGCTCGAAGGCAGCCAGAACAAGGTGCGCAAAGTTTACCTGGTTTGTTGAACAGGTGTCATCTCTGACATACATCACTAACCACCAAGCTGAGACAAAGGGGACTTCCTCCTTCTCATGGTGTTGCTGTTTGCACTTGATATCTGGGCGTTCTGAAGCTGGCACAGTGAGAGCAGGGATGTGGCCGTGATCCGGCTCAATGGGGCTCAGGCCCCAGTGACCTTTGGCTGCAAGCACCGTTTGACAAAGGACGAGTCCTGGCCCCCTGGGCCCCCCGGGCCCCTCCTTCTGGTGTCCTCTTTCGTAAGTTAGACAGCATGGGTTTCTCCAGTGGCAGGTCCTGGGGGACTATGAACTGCCTGAGTGCGCTCTGACTCTTTCTTCCAGTCGTGACATTGGGAAAGGCTATGAGAATAACTCACCCAACCCACTCTTGGTCAGAACTATAGAGAAAGAAAGAAGATCCTGAAAAATATTGGTGTTACATATTTCTTAAAAACTTATTTATTTTTTTAATTTACATCCAAGTTAGTTAGTATATAGTGCCACAATGATTTCAGGAGTAGATTCCTTAGTGCCCCTTACCCATTTAGCCCATCCCCCCTCCCACAACTCTCCAGCCACCCTCAGTTTGTTCTCCATATTTATGAGGCTCTTCTGTTTTGTCCCCCTCCCTGCTTTTGTATTATTTTTGCTTCCCTTCCCTTATGTTCATCCGTATTGTATCTTAAAGTCCTCATATGACTGAAGTCATAGGATATTTGTCTTTCTCTGACTGACTAATTTTGCTTAGCAGAATACCCTCCAGTTCCATCCATGTAGTTGCAAATGGCAAGATTTCATTCTTTTTGATTGCTGAGTAATACTCCATTGGATGTATATACCACATCTTCTTTATCCATTCATCTGTTGATGGACTTGGTGTTACACACTTACCTCCCTTTAATCAGATGATGAAACTCAGAACTTTGGTTCCCATAGATAATACTGAGTATCAGATTACCAAGTTTACTTTGCAGAAGATTTCACACTAAGATTCTTATTGAAAGGGAGCTCCCTTAGTGAATTTTTAAATATTTAAATTTACAAGAGTCCAATCTGCATTCAGCTTTTAGAAATATGTATGTTGACTTAAGGGAGAGACATTAGAAATAGAAGGCATTAACAGACTGCTAAATTTTTTTTAATGTATTTACAACTTTACATAAAGGATGATGAAATGTCTTGGTGTTCCGTTCCGAGTTTTGAGAAATGCATAGAGTCCTGTAATCACCATCATGATCAAGCTACAGAAGAGTTCCATCGCTCCCCCAAATTCCCTTGTGCTGCCCTTTTGTCATTCGACTTCTCCCTCCACCCCTAACCCTTGACACACTTCTTCATCTCTCCAGTTTTGCGTTTTCCAGAATGTCATATAAATTGTAGACTATTGTCTACCGTATGGCTGTACTGTGCTTCCTGTATCCACTTGCCAATTGAAGGACATTTGGATTGCTTTTAGTTTTTGGTGATTAGAAATAAAACCACTCAACACATTATTTTTACATACTCAACAGTTTTCATTTCCCTAGGGTAAATATTTTGGAACAGGATTGCTGGGGTTTGTGGTACACATATGGTTGACTTTCGAAGAAACTGTTGGATGGTTCTCTCAAAGAGCTGCATCATTTCTATCCCCACCAATTCCGGTTGCACTGAACAATATGAAATGGTTTTTGCTGTCAGTGATCATACATATTTTTAAGAACTGAAGACAAGAAAAATAGTCTGTTTATCTAGATTTTTAGAATTTCTGTGGCTCTTCATCTTTTTTTCATTTCCAAAGTTCTAGGTTTCCCTTTAATATCATTTCCCTTCACAGTCATTTTTTTCGATGTTTATTTATGTTTTGAAAGAGAGAGACAGAGAAGACAGAGTGTGAGTGGGGGACGGGCAGAGAGAGAGGGAGACACAGAACCCGAAACAGGCTCCAGGGTCCGAGCTGTCAGCACAGAGCCCGACGCGGGGCTCGAACTCACGGACCGCAAGATCATGACCTGAGCCAAAGTTGGAAGCTCAACTGACGGAGCCACCCAAGCGCCCCACTATCATTTCCCTTCAGTTGGAAGAACTTCCTTTAGCATTTCTTGTGGAGCAGATCCTCTGGTGACAAATTCTTAGTTTTCCTTCATTTGAAAATGTCTCTATTTTGCTTTGAGGGATATATTCAATGTACATAAAGCCTGGTTGACAATTCTTCTCTTTGAACATTTCTCTGTTCCCTTGTCTTCTGGCCTCCGTGGTTCCTAGTGAGATATCTGCAGTCATTGACTCGTGTCTCATATACACAATATGCCATTTTCTCTGGCTGTTTTCAAGATTTTTTTTTTTTTTTGGTATTTTGTTTTTGTCCATTTGATTATGATTTGTTGGTTTTCATCGAGTTCGTCTTCGTCTTGCTTGGGATTCACTGATTTTTTTTTTAAGAAATTTTTTAATGTTTATTTTTGAGAGAGAGAGAGAGAGAGAAAGAGAGAGAGAGAGAGAAACAGATCATGAGTTGGGGAGGGGCAGAGAGAGGGAGACACAGAATCCAAAGCAGGCTCCAGGCCCTGAGCTGTCAGCACAGAGCCCGAAGCGGGGCTCGAACTCACAAACTGTGAGATCATGACCTGAGCCAAAGTCGGACGCTTAGCCGACTGAGACACCCAGGCACCCCCACTGATGTTTTTGAATGTGTAAATATATATCTTTCACAAAATCTAGAAATTTTTCACCCTTATTTCTTCAAATATTGTTTCTGCATTGATCTCCCCTCATTCTGAGATTCCAATGATTTACATGTAGAACTTTTAATATCCCATAAGTACCTAAAGCTCAATTTGTTTGTTTTAAAATGTTTTCTGTTAAGATCAGAAAATTACTATTGATTTATTTTCATGTTTACTCACTTTTTCCTTTGTCATCTTTATTCTGCTATTGAGCCCATCCAGTGAATTCTTTGTTTCAGATATTATTTTCTTTTAGTCCTACACTAAAACTTTCCGGCTTTTAAAAAAGTGGGTTTTTTCCTCTGACAGAATGTCTATCTTATGTTCTTTTCAAACCTGTATACCTGTATCTCATGAAGTATAGTTATGAGACTGCTTTCAAGTTTTTGTCTGATCATTCTAACATTTCAATCATTTGAGGATTGGCATCCATTAATTATATTTTCTTAAGAATTTGCCATATTTTCCTGATTGTTGGCATGTTGGGTAATTTCAGATTGTATTCTGAACACTTTAAATGTTACATTGTGAGACTCTGAGTCCTATTAAAATCCCCTGAAGAACATTTATTTTGTTTCAACGGGTAACCAACCTGATTATGTTCAGACCGTAAGTTCACTTTCAACTACTTCAGGTGATGGGTCCAACGTTAGTTTGCTATTCAAAGCCTTTGCTGTGCTGTGTGACTCTTCCCCATGCATATGCTCCTCAGAGTTTAGTCTGGTACTTAGTGTCTATGTCATAGTTCAGTTCTAAAAGCTTTTTCATTTCTTTTGGTCTGTTCCAGACATGTGTAGCTCAGAAATATAGGTGTCTCTAAGAGTTTTAGTATACCCCTTCCCAGTGCGTCTGTGCTGGCTCACAGTTCTATGTCATGGGGCCACCGTAAGGGAAACGTGGCAAGAGAAAAGAGAGGAGATAATAGTAGGGATTGTTCCTACTTTTTTTGGTCCCAATCTTAGGATCAGAAAAGCTTCTTTCTCCAGTTTTCTTGTCCATACCAGTCCTGTCTCTGCAATGAGGGTAGGAAAGAGAGGGAAAGAAGAAAGTGAAAGCAATGAGAGTTTCTTCCACCCTTTCTGGGCCACGGGGCCCTTTTACCTGGTCTGATGGCCAGAAAAAGGGGATTTCTCTCAGAACTTCTGCTAACTGTACCTGCTGTGCAGCTTAAGCAACTCTGACTACCCTCAGGTCAAAGCCAGGGGACGAAGGAGAAAACAAAACAGAGCAAACAAAAACCCGGTAAAGTCACTGTCATTTAAGTCTGGACTTCCCTCCCCAATCTGCCCGATACGATTTCCTTTTCAGAGCCCTCAGGTATTTGCTTTTTCTATTTTGTCTAGAATTTTTGTTGTAATCAGTAGAGTAGAAAGACTGTAGTGAGCACACTGCATTTTGGCCAGCCCTGGAAGTCCTTGGGTTGCTGAATTTTAACACACAAAGAGGGACTTATCGCTTGCGAGCCTCCTGGATGGGGACCCCCTTAGAAGAATAACCAATTCCTGTTGCGGCAACCCCTCTCCAGCTCCACACTTGCCTGTACACCTTGGGACTCTGACCTTGCTCCTTTTGGAAACTTTGCACCAACTAACATGTCCATGTCTCATAGCCCTGTCATCCTTGGCCGGGTCCCAGTTGGAGACTTCCCTGACCACTTACCCTCTCCGATGCTCTCATGCCCATAGTGGTGGGAGCCTCTTTTCCATGCCCCAAACTTCTACGGCATCTCTCACTCCTAAAGATTTCTACAGTGCCCGTTTAGAACACATGCTCTTATGTCCCGTCTCTTCTCACTTCGTTGCTTCTATCATGTCATCTTTAACTAAAACCTGGCTCTTAACCTGAGAACACTTATGCCCCTGCCATCCTCCCCAGAACGTTCAATCATCCTCTTCCTTTACCTCACCGTCCACACTCTCTAAGAAGACAGTCTTGCCTCCCACTCCACAGAGATATGAACCATCATAGGAGAAGGGCTTCAACTCCCTGCTTTCTCATTTGCTACTTCTCTGAACCTATTTGTCCTTCCTTGTTGCCCCCAAGGAAAGGGGCCTTCTTTCCTTCTGAGGTGAAGCCCCGGTGTTTGTACACTTGATTCCATGTTTTTTCTACCTTCTCATTTCTGGCCAATGGAATAAAACAAGGGATGAAAGTAAGAGCAATAAATACTCTTTCTTTTCTTTTTTTTTAATGTTTATTTATTTTTGAGACAGAGAGAGAGTATGAATGGGGGAAGGTCAGAGAGAGAGGGAGACACAGAATCCGTAACAGGCTCCAGGCTCTTGAGCGGTTAGCACAGAGCCCGACGCAGGGCTCGAACTCACGGACCGCGAGATCATGACCTGAGCTGAAGTCGGATGCCCAACCGACTGAGCCACCCAGGTGCCCCTCTTTCTTTCTTTTTAAATATTTTATTTTTTTAAGTAATCTCTACACCCAACATGGGGCTCAAACTTACAGCCCCAAGATCAAGAGTTGCATGGTCCACTGACTGAGCCAGCCAGGCACCACAACAAATATTCTTTAAAAAGGAGACAAAATTACCACTATTAAGAAACACAAAGCAAACATAATGGCTTCCCTAGGAACCCAAGAATATCAGCTAAAAACACCAATAAAAAAAATTGTTAATTAAAGTATCAAATTGTCCCCAAAGTACCAATGCTAAAAAGCAGATCAGTGTAACAGAATAGAAAGTCCACAAATAAACTCAAGTATGAATAAACATTTCACATATAATAAAAGCGGAATTGCATACCAAGATTAAGGGAAGAATTAGCCAATGAAAGATGCTAGGATATTTGGAAATACTCATAAAAAAGGAAAAATTAAATTCTTAAATAGTGAGGTATCACTCTCCATATCTTATACCAAAATAAATTCAGATGAATTAAAGAATTCAGTGTAAAAGAGGCAACTGAAAAATAAGTCAACAAGATAGTTTTTTTTTTCCTGCAAAAGTTGGTACAACAAGCCAAAGATGGATAGAGTTGATACATAAAAAATTTTCAATGTCTGTATGTAAAAAATATGGAGTATTGTTAGGAACAGGGGAACTCTGTTATCTTTGTAACTTCTCTAGAAATCTAAAGTGATTCCAAAATAAAAAGTCGCCACAGACACACAATATCCATCAGAATTACAAATCTACTTCTGAGAATTTGCTTTTCAGATCTACATGCAGAATGACCATTGTGACAAGCTTCTCCTGGACTCATTCTTGCCCAGTTATTATTTTTTAATTTTTTTAAGTTTATTTATTTATTTTGAGAGAGATGGGATGTGAACAGGGGAGGGGCAGAAAGAGAGGGAGAGAGAGAACCCCAAGCAGGCTCCACACTGACAGCACAGAGCCCGATGCGGGGCTTGAACTCACGAACTGTGAGATCATGACCTGAGCTGAGATCAAGAGTTGGTTGCTTAACCGACTGTACCGCCCAGGTGCCCTGCAAGTTATTTGTAACAGCAAGATATTTTATACAACCTAAATGACAATTATAGGAAACTGTTTTAAAAATCGTGGTACATTCATACAATGGAATATCATCTAGCTGTTTGATAATAGGGAAACTTCTAATACGGAAGTGGGTCAGACACCCATTTTTAAGAAAAAAGATGTTTTAATTTAAAAAACCACACTGATAAACAAAAATAAAAGAAAACAAAGTGCTACAATATGTTACTTTTGAGTATAGGAGGGAGGTGAGAATGCACATTTATATCGCTTGTTTGTGTGAAAAGAGAAGGTAGAAGGATACACAGAATATGAGGGACAGCGGTGGCATGAACCAACAACAACTGGGGTGGGGTGCGGAGTCGGGGGAGGGAGGGAGACTTTCATGTGTATCAATTAAGAGGTTACATCTATAGTCTCCCAGCCATGCGGATGCAATACCTATTAGAAACAACCTCCACCCAGAAAAATACTCTAAAATGTCACAAACAGCATTGAAGACCCATAAAGCGTGGCTGTAACGGCAGGATTTCAGACCCCAGATACCTCTGTCAGGGGCATACATGAAAGAAATGTTTCTAAATCCTGGGATGCTCCCTTAGAACTCGGAACCTCCGATCACGTCAACACCCATTTACTCTGCCTTCCTGAAGGTTCTCATTTCACTTCTGCATCAAGCTGGGTATTCTTCTGGATGTCATCAGGACCAGAACCCCCAGGATGTGAAACTTCCTCCATCGGTAAAACTTCTCTCCAAATGTAGCTGATGAGTGTTCCCATGATGAGCAAGCTGTCTACGTCTCTCTCCACTGTCTAAAAAACACTCAAGATGTAAGCAGTCAGGAGTGAGATTTCCAGCTGTCCAGATGTGAATGTGTCCTCCTTATAAACTCAGTAAATCCAGTCATATACACACACACCAGTGTTTCCCAAGAATGACCAGCTGGTGTTGGGGGTGTCCAGCAGAGGCATCATATTTGCAACAAACCAATATTTCTTTAACTTAATCTCCTCCTCAAAACTTTGGGTATTCTCTTTTTAATTTTTTTTAACATGTATTTATTTTTGAGACACACAGAGAGACAGAGCATAAGTGGGGGAGGAGCAGAGAGAGAGGGAAACACGGAATCCGAAGCAGGCTCCAGGGTCTGCACTGTCAGCACAGAGCCCGATGTGGGGCTCGAACCCATGAACTGTAAGATCATGACCTGAGCCAAAGTTGGACGCTTAACCGACTGAGCCACCCAGGCGCCCCAAAACTTTGGGTATTCTAACCCCTCACGCCTTCCTTTGGTCCTTCAGAATTCCTAGGATTTTAAATGGTTCAAGAATGGCCATCTGGATTTGCTCATCTTATCCTCCTTGTCAGTAGCCCTGACCTCATAGAGCAGCTTTCATCCTCTCTGCCAGAATACCTACCCCAAAGTCCTGTGGTGATGCTGGGTCCCCAGATCTCGAGGGGCTACCAACGGTCTCTGCATTCTCGTGGCCTTGCTGCACTTTCATTCAGTGCCCCAACAGGTGAATGCAAGCGTGGAACCCACCTTCTACCGTTACAACCTTGAGCTTGATGGGACTGCGAAGCTCTCTGCTCCATGTGAATACCCAGACTGATGACCCTAGGCCCCCAGCGTCAACCCCTAGAGACTGGTCAAGAGAACAGTTCCAACACATGCCCTGCTGTACTTAAAGTTGTCCTTTCCCCAGAACCAGCCACTTCCCCCAGAGAGTGCTGTGATCCTTGCCTCACCATGCCGCTGCCCTGATGATTTTCTTCTTTATCCATTGCCTTCCAGGTGAGTCAAAGGGCCGTTCTTGTTACAGGAGGTTTAAGAATCTTTGTCCGGAGGGCTGCAATCAGACTCAGGACAAAGACTGGAGATCACTGGACTTACAGTGGCAGCAAGACTTTGGCCTTCCCACTGTGTGTCTAACACACGTGCATGCAGGCGCGCGCGCACACACACACACACACAAGAATTCAACAGTTATACACTCACTTATGTATTCACAAAAGTGCAGTTTCCAATAGTGTTTATATGCATTAATGCATGACATATCACTAACGTCTAAAATAACTTTCTCATTTTTTCCTCCTTTTTTTTTCCTGCTTATCTTTAGATTTAGCACTGGATTGAGACATGTGGGCATCCAAAGCAGGCCAGTAAATGGACATCCCTTTAAACCATTATTCTTTAAGTGTTTAGCATGTAGTTAGAGTCTGAAATTCACATTCGGAAACCTCACATGTGCTCTGTCTTCAGCAGATCAGGAAAGCCTCATGTTAAGTCTGGGATGCACTGGGAATTAAGTATATTTTATGCAGTGGAATATCTTAGTATTATACCTATTATCACTATAATAATCTTCAAAATGTGTCTACTCTCTGCCTTGTCCAATCACATTCATCCCTTGCGTCCCAAAAAAGTGCACTTAAAATAAATAATACCGGGTATCTCCTATGTGGCACTGGCTGGGCCCTGGGGAAGGGCATCCTGGAGAGAGGTGCCATTCCTGACCTTGAACCTAGGGATAGGGAGGGAAAGGACATATATACGTAGGTAAATAGTTAGAATACAAAGTTTTAGAATATAAAAATTATATATGTGGAGTGACCACACCATGTAGTGTCCTAATCTGGGCATTTTTGAGAACAAAAAGAGAGGATTATTAACAAATAATGAGGAACATCAGACATAACCCAGGACTGTCCCAAGCCAACTGGAATGTAGGGTCATCCTTGTCATTCACGAAGTGACACATGAACTTGGAAAACAGCGTACAAATTCAGATTGAGAAGATGGCAGAAAACCTAACTAAAGAACTGCAGCTTTTCGGCTGGAATTGGAATAGATATGCTCATGGCAGCAAGTGTGGGCCTTTCCTGGGAAGCGGACACAGCAGGGACATTTAGGGTGAATCCCAGGAATACATAGATGGAATATTCCAAAAAGACCTGAATGCAAGGTGTGAGGTAGGGATGGGACAGGTGGCTCAGGAGAGCCGGGTCAGATTCTGGTGGTGTAGTGTCCTGAAGGTTACGAGGTGTTTGGATTTAAAACTTTCAAGAGAGGGGACCTGCCAGAGACTAGTGAGCATGAGCGGGAATGGATCAATAAGGCTGGGGAGGGAATAAATTAGACAAGTTGAAGGCTGCCGTCCGCGAAGCCGGTTGGACTAGAGGTCCAAGCAGGGAATGCGAAGAGTGCAGAGTTCTGGCCTAGAAGTCTTGGCTCAGTTGACTATGAGGAAAGAGGGGAGAGATCTCTGGCCTGGTGGATGACCTTAGCGCTGCCGTTGGTTGAAGCGATGAGCATTGGAGGATCGGGTCGTTTCAGCTGACGGAGGGATGAGCTAGCACTCCGTGTTAGGAATGCTGAACTTGGTGGTGCCGGTGGTGTCTTCTGTGCAGAGACAGAGACAAGCCGCCCCACTGCCATCCCGGGGTTTGGGGGGGTGAGGGTGGGAGGGGCCCTTTGGGAGCTACCCTCTGGTGGCATGCTAAGAGAGAGCAGTGCAGCCCAGTCCCGGGGCCTTCGGTGGTTCTAGAAACCACTGGCATGAGGATGCATGGAAGGACCATCGGGAGAACGCGCCCTGTCGCTAGGAGTTGCTGCTGGCCCCGGCACTGCGTCTGCGCACAGCGTCACAGGGAGGTGGCCGAACACCTGGGAAGGGCTGCAGCTGACAGAGCTCCGTGCAGAACAGCCACCAGGGACTACTGAGGAACGTCACCCTCCATCCACCCAGTCTGGGCTCCCTCTGTCACCATGACACAGCCACCAAGGTCTTCATCGTCAAGGGCGGATTGCTGCATTTCCCTTATGCTCTATGCTGAGGAGCAAGCGGACCTGGTGGGTTGGAGGCCTGGGCGCTGTGTAGGTCTGAGCCTGGCCTGATAGCCCAGAGATGCCCTGGCCGCCTAGGTGCCTAGCTGGGGAGCTAGTCCCTAAAATGATCAAAGGTGAGACCTCTGTGTTCCCAAGGACAGAGCAGAGGCCTTGGTATTTATTGTTTAGACTGGCTGCCACTGGCCTGGTCCAAGGGCTACCGGGCAGGCTAAAGTAACATAACTAGTGTCAAGGGCACAGTCCAGAGGTGGTACAGGGGGTGCCTTATTTCCTGAGATACAGAGCCAGGCCGGTCCCCGTCCTTCTGAGAGAGACAGCACATTCCTAGCCTGTTTGCTCCAGATGCTGACGTCTCCTTCGCATCTACAAGAAAGGGAATTGTGGTCCCCGGAAAACTACCAACTGAGAACCCAAACCTGGTGTGGAGACCTTGCGTCTTAGTTCAGGCTGCCATAACCAAATGCCATCAGCCGGGTGGCTTAAACAGTAAACATCTATTTTCCCACAGTTCTGGAGGGTGGGAAGTCCAAGATGAAGGTGGTGGCAAATTCAGTTCCTGGTGTGGCCCACTTCCTGGATTGCAGATGGCTGCCTTCCCTCTGTGTCCTCATGGTGCAGAGAGAGAGAGAGAGAGAGAGAGAGTGAGCGAGAGCGCACATGTGCACACAGAAGAGCGCACTGGCATAGGATTGCCTGCGGGCCCCTTACGCTTCTTACAAGGGCACTAATCCCATCATGGAGGCCCCACCCTCATGACCTCATCTAACCCTCATTACTTCCCTTGGGTCCCGCTTCCAAACACCATCACATTGGCGGCTAGGGCTTCAGCATATGACTTTCGGGGGACACAAACATTCAGTCCGTAACACTGTGACCTCCTTTTAAGCCTTATACTGTCACTTCCTCCAAGAGCAAGGCGGCAGGGGCGATGGTGCTGGGGAGTGTCACAGTTCCTCTCTCTTTAAAAAAGAACCCTAAACAGTACCATCAAGATTAATCCCTATCTTAAGTGTGTCTCTTAATTGCACCAGAACACGCTTTAAAATGGGCAAGTCTTATCCCTGGAATGTACGTTTAGGATTAGGATCAATTTTAGACATGTCATTTCTTTAGCTAAAGTAAAGGGAAAACAAATTTTACTTGATCTTCCATAAGATCTTTCCTCGGCGTCTTTTACTTCTTCTCCTGCCATCAAATTCTTACCTTGATTGAAAAGCCATGTTCAATGCAAGGCAAACTCTTTACCTCTTTGCACAGAGATTAGCGATCTCTGGGCGATGGGAGCGTTAGGTGATCTATGGGCTCACTGGAGGTGAGACCCTAGAAAAGTTGCTACACTTTCTGTTCCTTCACCTCTACAATTACAGGTCATCTCCGTTACTGATGGCTACAGAGTCTACTTGAAAAGTTCCCAATCAAAGAGTGGCAGGAACTAGGTCGCTAAGCATCAAACTAAAACTCTTAAAAATAAGTTTATCTTGTTTTGTTTCTTTTTTTTTCTTTTTATAATTTTTAAAATATTTATGTTTGAGAGAGAGAGAGAGACACACAGAGAGTGAGCAGGGGAGGGGCAGAGAGAGAGGGAGACACAGAATCCAAAGCAGGCTCCAGGCTCTGAGCTGTGGGCTCAGAGCCCGATGTGGGGCTCGAACTCACGGAATGTGAGGTCATGACCCGAGCCGAAGTTGGACGCTCAACTGACTGAGCCACCCAGGCGCCCCAAGTTCATCTTATTTTGTACATAAAACATGTATTTAAATGAAAACAGTGTTTTATTCTTAGCATGAACAAAGAATGACAGAGTATTCATTCTCTCTTGGAGTGAGTTTTTCTGAAAGATGGGTATGCTGGCAGAATTCAATGGCCTCCACTTCCTGTTTGAGTCTCATCCTACAATTATAAAGAGGAACGCTTTTGAGAAAATATTCAAGAATGTTATTAATTTTCTCAGGATCTTCTCTCAATTCAAGGATACTCAGACCATTCTTTTTCGGAGTAGCTTTTGTCATCATTCTATTTTCTCTTCTTCCATTAACCATTGTATTTCTAACAGCACTTCATTGATCGACAGCTTTGGGTGTGGCTCAGCAGTGCTCCAACATAAACTTGATTTATTTTATGAATTCTTTCGGGAAGAGATCCAATTTTATTTTGCAACCAATTGGCATTGTGTTGGCCAGTCAGACAAAGACTGACCAACAAAAATGGTAACCCAAAGGATGAAGGTAAACACCGTGCTGAGTGAGAAGGGATGTTTGAGTGGGCACTAATTTTTAAGTGGAAATTCATTTAGTGAACATTTTCTTTTTTTTTTTAAAGTTTATTTATTTTTGAGAGAGAGAGAGAGAGAGAGAGAGAGAGAATCCCAAGCAGGCTCCACACTGTCAGCGCAGAATCTGCCACAGGGTTCGAACCCATGAGCTGTGAGATCGTGACCTGAGTTGAAAACAAGAGTTGGATGCTTGACCGACTGAGCCACCCAAGTGCCCCCCAAACTTCCTTTTAAAGCCGCTTTTGCTTCCTTATGCAGCATCAGAGCTCAGACACCTGGATAATTCACATTGGGATAATGAGGATCCTCTTTAGTTCCTAGGATCTGAAGTGCATTACTGCCATCCTCCATAAGTTAAGATGGTTAAGAAAGATCTTTTTTTTTAAACCAAAGAAAAGTATTAAATATAAATATTTTTCTAAGATCCAACTATAAGCAATCTTGAATGTACATGTGAATGTAAACTCCTTAAGAATTGTTTCCATCTCGATAAATCCAGAGGCAAGAACATGCAAGTTCTTAGCATAGACAAGACATTCAACAAAGTTTCATCGAATGTTCACTAAGGTAGAAGCCTGCCTGGGGATTCTTCCACTAATTAGCTATGACTTTTTCTTGATAATCTTCTGATCTCTCAAAATCTCCACTGTAAAATGAAGAAATGGGACTTTATAATCCCCAGTACTTATGTAGAGCTCTAATATTCTATGATTCTATTCTCTCCAAGGTAATAGTTAGAGAAAATCACTTTTTACCAAATTTTCTGGGATCCCAGGGTAAGTCATAACTTTTGTTATTTGAAATCTTAGAAATATTAGCAGGCCAATGAATTAGTAACATTAGAGTGAACATTTATTAATGCGTTTATTGTTTTTTAAACTTGATTTGAGAGAAGCAAATAATATTTAAACTGCATGGAATTTTATTTTCTTTTAAAAAAATGTATATATATTTTTTTCTTTTAGAGAGAGAGTGTGGGTCGGGGAAAGAGGCAGAGGGAGAGAGAGAGAATCCCAAGCAGGCTCCGTGTTCAGTGCTGTGCCCAGTGTGGAGCTCGATCCCGCAACCCTTAGATCGTGACCTGAGCCAAAGTCAAGAGTCAGATCCTCAACGGACTGAGCCACCAAGGTGTCCTGGAATTTGATTTTTAAAACCAGAAACTGCAGGTACAAATTGGAGGATCCTAACTAATTGCAAATTCTTGTGCCTAGAGTGAAAACAGATCTCACACCAGTTCTTGAAAAGAGAATGCTGCCCAACATCAAGGTGGCTGTGCTTTTCACTGAGTAGGAAAATTTGGCACATATCCTGCACATATAAATGCACGTTTTTGTTTTTTTCTTTTTAGAGAGAGAGAGGGAGGGAGGGAGAATCCCAAGCAGGCTCCACGCTCAACGCAGACCCTGATGTGGGGCTCCATCCATGACCTGAGATGAAATCAAGAGCCAGATGCTCAACCAACTGAGCCACCCAGGTGCCCCTATAAGTGCACATTTTAAGAATTTTCCAGCAGAGGATGTGGAGAAACGGGAACACTCTTGCACTGTCAGTGGGAATGCAAACTGGTGCAGCCGCTCTGGAAAACAGTGTGGAGGTTCCTCAAAAAATTAAAAATAGACCTACCCTATGACCCAGCAATAGCACTGCTAGGAATTTACCCAAGGGATACAGGAGTGCTGATGCATAGGGGCACTTGTACCCCAATGTTTGTAGCAACACTTACAACGATAGCCAAATTATGGAAGGAGTCTAAATGTCCATCAACTGATGAACGGATAAAGAAATGGTGGTTTATATACACAATGGAATACTAAGTGGCAATGAGAAAGAATGAAATGTGGCCTTTTGTAGCAACGTAGATGGAACTGGAGAGTGTTATGCTAAGTGAAATAAGTCATACAGAGAAAGACAGATACCATATGTTTTCACTCTTGTGTGGATCCTGAGAAACTTAACAGAAGACCATGGGGGAGGGGAAGGAAAAAAAAAGTTAGAGAGGGAGGGAGGCAAATCGGAAGAGACTCTTAAAAACTGAGAACAAATTGAGGGTTGATGGGGGGTGGGAGGGAGGGGAGGGTGGGTGCTTGGCATTGCGAAGGGCACCTGTTGGGATGAGCACTGGGTGTTGTATGGAAACCAATTCGACAATAAATTTCATATTAAAAAAAAAGAATTTTTCAGCATAAATACGCATGACTGCTTGCTTATCTCTGGCTGTCGTTTGTTCTGGGAGAATGGCAGATTTAACATTCTCCAGCTGCAGTGTGTTTTAGTATCTGCCCAAATGTTCAGGCCTAACTTTGAGTTTGTTTCAGCCGTGACTCTACAGAGGTGTTAAGCTATATCCAAGCAAGGATGTAATAGGAACAAAGCTTTGAAAAATCTCTCATAACCCCACTTATTTGGTGGTGTGGTTGTGTCACAGTGGATGGGCTAAGAATCCTTATCTCCCACCTGCTTGGTGGGTGTTATTGGTGCCAGGAACATTCCCTCAATGCTTGTTATTCAACCAGTGGGTCCCTGGAAGAGACGGTTTTGGGTTTTGGATATTTTCTCATACTTTGGGTACCTTGAAGCACTTTTGGAGGGAAGAATTCTATAGGCCCTATTTTTTGTTCCTTGGCAAATACTCCATTTAGTACTTGGAAACTACACATGGTTTCACCTCGTTTGAAACTCCATCAACTGGGTAGCTCTTGTCTCTTACCACCGAGATCTACAACTCCTCCAGGGCAAGAAATGGGTTTTCTACATAGGTACTGTACTCACAGCATTTCTAAAGTTGATACACATAGTCTTGTATGAGGTATTTTTTTCTTGCATTTGTCAAGGTTAAAATGTGTTTTATTGTCACATGTATACAAAGACAAATATATGAAATACCCAAGTTGGATTATTCTGTCGGGTTCTATCACTTTGGTATCCTCTCCCTCACACAGCCCTACATTAGCTTTATAAGAGACACACAACAGACTTGTTGACCTGTTCCAGAATTTTACAGAAGAGTCAATCATAAATTAATACTCTTTTTTGATTCTAAAATATTTTGTTTTCAGAAAGCATCCAATGAAAATATTGTTTTGGAGGTGCTTGGATCCTCGACCCCCTAATTCCTATTTCTTAAGCAATTTTTAAGCACCTAATTGGCTACAGGAAACTGTAAAAAGTCATTACAAAGGTATGTTTCAACAGGACACTAAAAACATGTAATATAAGACAACCATATGATGGGAACATAGAAAGAGAAAAGAGAAAATAAAATATAGATCTTAAACCCAATCTATAAACTATTCCCATCAAATATGAGTCAGAGATCAGAGAAATTCTGAGTTTTTTCCCCAGAGCAAGGACATTTTGAGAAGAGCATAGGATCAAAGGCCATGGGAGTTTGTGATCCACTCCTCATGGGATTGAAGAGAAACCATCAGACCTTTTCAGGAAAATCTTTGGAAATTTGTGGGATTTCAGATATTATTTGTGTAGGGAAGATTGGTAAATTTTTTAGAGACAAAGGATGGCACTCCCGGGCATGTAATGCAGCTTTGAAGAAAGCACAGGGATCCCTAAATCAATAGTAATTCAAGTACTTCTGGAACCACACCACACACTAACGTCATTCATTCCGCCAACATTAATCGAAGACCAGCTATGTGCCAGGCTCTGTCTAGACATTTGGGTCCCTCCCCTAAATGACACCCATGTGAAGGTGGTGTCACCGGTCTCACCATATAGATGAAGATGATTGTATGGGAGGCACAGAGACATATATGACCTGGTCTTCCCCTCAGGTAGCTTTGGTACAGTTAAGAACACAACATTTACACGTATGAAGCAGCTGCTAAATGAAATATACTATAGTAAACATCAACTTTCCAAAACTGTCCAAGGTTGAGTCATTCTGGAGAAATCCATCCAGTTTTCTGGACGTGTGGGAGGTTGTCTCTTAAAACATAAGACAGTAGCATTAATGAGATTAGCAATCATACTTCGCTCCAAAATACCAGTAGTTCCCTGGGGACCTATTGGAAGTATGTGTGGGACGGTTTACTTTCTACAATAAAATCCTTTGTATTTTATTGTACCTGTATTTTATGGTTTTTCTACCCCTTCCCTTGTAATTGGCTTGTCAGTACCTTTTAATTTGCTGATTATCTAGCATGGGCTTGAGAACAAATTAATCAATCTTACTAGGTTTGGATATAAAGTACCCGATGAGTTAACCCTAAGTAAACATTTGGATTTCTTCTTTTAGAAAAATTCTCCAGTCTTTGAATAGACTGCTCAGAGCCCCTGTCCGTCTCCCTATTTCAGAGCTTTTTATCTGATCCTTGATTTTATTCTGGAGAATTGAGAAATAATAAGCTCTGAGTGCTAGATGGATGAGGTATTATTGTATATTAAGGCTACTAAACTGAGTATAATTGAGCATTAAAATATTACAGACATGATTTTTGAAGTGATGAATAGAAGGCAGATGACCAGTTCTAAGTAATGGTGTAAAAAGGGGTAGTAAATGTGTAGAAGTCTTGCCTCTGGAAAGTAATGACTCAGATTTTACTGGAAACACTTTAAGAATTATCAATCTTTACTTTTTTGAAGGATGATATTATAGCCAATGATGGTAAGCAATTTGTTCCCTTCTTCAAGCTCACACAGAACCAGTTCTAAAATCTGGTCATTTGACTCCTAAGTCCAGTCCTTGACATATTTAATGTCACTGGATAAATGAATGCTTCCAATTGAACCAAAGAGAGTCTATCAAGAGTTCCAGCCTCAAGCCTTCACTCACTTGACAGAAGAAGGAGAGGAAAGAAAAGCCTGGAAGTCCATGCTTTGCCTTTTCTTGGACACTCTCCATTGAGAGAACCCATGACTGCCATTTCTGGTGGTGGCAGGGCATTGGGACCAATCATTCAGAGATGACGTGTGCTAAGGTATTACTAGGGCTAAACAAGGAAGGGAAAGAGGAGACCTGGAGAAATTGAGATGGTCATAGAAGCTGATCTGGGCCAAAAAAAAATGTTTATATCAGCTTTTTTGAGGTATAATTTACATTAAATGAAACCCCTCCATTAAAATTTTTTTAACATTTGATTATTATTGAGAGACAGAGCATGAGCATGGGAGGGGCAGAGAGAGGAGGAGACACAGAATCCAAAGCAGGGTCCAGGCTCTGAGCTGTCAGCACGGAGCCTGACGCAGGGCTCAAACCCACAAACCGCGAGATCATGACCTGAGTCAAAGCGGACGCCTAACTGAGCCACCCAGGTGTCCCGAACCCCCTCCATTCTAAATGTACAGTTTGAAGAATTTTGGCAATGTCACATAATGACTTCCATTATTAGGGAATTTCACATTTCTCCCATCACTATTTTGTACGCCAGCAACTAATATAACGTCAAGTGTTAATTATACTTCAATTAAAAAAAAAAGAAATGTAACATTTCCATTATACCCCCTTGTGCCCGTTTGCAGTCCATCCCCTCCTTCCATCGCAATCCCAGACAATCACTGATCTGCTTCCTGCCATTCCAATTTTGTGTTTTCTAGAATTTCATATAAATGGAATCATATGATACAGAGTCTTACATTAATGTGTTAATGTGGTGAATTATATGGATTGATTTTTCAAATGTTAGACTGACATCACATTCCTGGGATAAACAATACTTGCTTATCATTTATTATTATCCTTACTGACTGATGGATTTGACTTGTTAATATTTTGCTGAGCATTTTGTATCTCTGTTCATGAGGGATATTGGTCTACAGTGTCCTTGTCATGTCTGTAATGTAATGTAATATAATGTAATGTAATGTGATGTAATGTCTTGTAATGTTCTTGCCTTATCTTGATAGCAGGGTGATGTTGGCCTCATAGCATTTTGAATTCTATTTTTTATTTTTTTATTTTAATTTAAAAAAAAATTTTTTTTTTAACGTTTATTTATTTTTGAGACAGGGAGAGACAGAGCATGAACGGGGGAGGGTCAGAGAGAGAGGGAGACACAGAATCTGAAACAGGCTCCAGGCTCTGAGCTGTCAGCACAGAGCCCGATGCGGGGCTCAAACTCATGGACCGCGAGATCATGACCTGAGCCGAAGTCGGACGCTAAACCGACTGAGCCACCCAGGCGCCCCTTGAATTCTATTTTTTAGAAAAGTTTGTATAGACTTGGTTTTATTTCCTCCTTAACTGTTTCATAGAATTCAGTGAAATCCTTTGGGCCTGGAGTTTTCTTTGTGAAAGTGCTTTTGATAATGAATTAAATTTATTTAATGGATGTAGGCTATTCATATTATTATGAATGTTATGTTAAGAGCTGGATTTTGTTTTAATACTTTCAAGAGTGTCTGACCTTAACTGAGGTTACATTAATGTGAAGTTACTTGTAGGTCTGCTTGATCCTTTTGAGGTTTGCCTGTTTTTGTTTTTGTTTTTGTTTTTGTTTTTGTCTTTGTTTCTTCCTAGGGTAGATTTTTCCTAGGACAAATTTACTAAACTACTAAAGCACGGTTCTTTCTAAAGACCCTACTCCGGGTTCAGTGATGTGCTGGTGAATATTTACCAACTGGTTCTCTAAGAAAAATAAAAACCCAATTGACGGTGTTTGTTTACTTCCTATTACAGCCAGCTTCAATCTGCCAATGTGACACCAAACAGCTCTCAAAATCCCTGAGATGTAACAATCAGCTGTCTCAAGTTTGTACAAGCCCAGGGTAGCACAGCACTGCTGATGCTCGCGTATTAGGAGGTCTCTCCCCGCCCCGGACTGGTCAAAGCAGGGACGATCTCTAGCTTTGCCTACGCTCTAGAAATTGTTTCTGTCAGCTGCTTTCTGGCGATTCTTTTCCCATCCACGTGGCATCACGGTTCACTCACGTGCAGCTAGGTATTCAGCCAACGACTCAGGGAAACTCCTCTGGGTATCCCAGAGCTTTCTTCACTCTCTCTCTTTGTTCAGCTCCCTTCCAGTTATTGGAGATGCAGATATGACTAGTAGACGGTTCCTACAATTTAGATTCAAACGTAGACCTATAAACAGATAGTATTGGTATGATGTGGCAAGTGATATGATAGAAGAACGCAGAGGCTGTCTTGGGAACTCAGTGAACAAAGAGACAGACACCTGGCTCAGCTCGGGGGGCGGACAGGAAAGTGTTCTGGTCTTCAATGATGAGGACACTGTCTGCACCTTCAATGCTGCATCCAAAATGCAAAGATATTGGTGCTTTGCAGTTTGCCTTTATCATCCTGAGGAAGTTTCTCCTTGTCTTCAGGAAAAACCTGAATCTAGGGGAGATTCCTCCCAGATTTTCGTATTAGAGTGTTACTAAGTGTCCATTTTCATTTTTAGTTTTCTGAATCTCTTTGCATATGTTAATGGGAAATTGACAGAATTAGATACTGTGTCCGATTACTAAGTCACTATCATTGTACTAGGATTATGCTTCTAAGGACTGGGTTTTCTGATTTTATGATTTTGGATGCTGTGTCAACACAATATAAACAAAATAGTCTTTAAAAAAAAAAACCCAAGGGTTGCTGGAGGGGTTGTGGGAGGGGGTATGGGCTAAATGGGTAAGGGGCATTAAGGAATCTACTCCTGAAATCATTGTTTCACTATATGCTAATTTGGATGTAAATTAAAAAAAAAAAAAACCTAAACACAGTGATTTCCAATATTTTTTTTACCACCAATGACCCCTTTTATTTTTTCTCCCTTGTATAAACCAGGTGTTAAGAGACATCTCAGAAATAAGGGGTGCCTGAGTGGCTCAGTCGGTTAGGTGTCCAACTTCGGCTCAGGTCATGATCTCACGGTCTGTGAGTTCAAGCCCCACGTCGGGCTTTGTACTGACAGCTCTGAGCCTGGAGCCTGCTTCCGATTCTGTGTCTCCCTCTCTCTCTGCCCCTCCCCTGCTCATGCTCTGTCTCTCTCTGTCTCTCAATAATAAATAAACATTTAAAAAAAAAGACATCTCAGAAATAAACTATTTAATAATGACTAAAAATTAGGTTGAGACACATACCATTGCCAAGTAGAATTTCCAATTAGTGTAAAATATTTTATTGGACTTCATATAATTTAGCTAAAAGCAAGAAATCATAAGAAGCACTCACTGAGCGTTTACCGTATGCCAGACCCTGCCCTAAAGGCCTACCCTGCAGCAACTCGGGTAAGCCTCACAGCAGTCCTAGGAGGTACGTACTGCTGTCATCCTTATTTTCCTGATGAAGAAACCGAGGTTCAGAAAGGTTGAATAAATTGGACAAGGTTTCAGAGCAAGCATGCCGAATTGCAGGCAGTCTGGCTCCAGACTATAAAATCTTAATCTTCAGGATGCATAGGTGATGCTTGAATTAGACCATTGGTTGCTTGAGTTTAAACGGATGATTTCTGTTAGATTTTATGAAACCAGGCAAGCAGCACATAGACATCTATTACTAACTCTGGGGACATGGAAGCAAAAGCCGCTGCTCTAAGCTTAGAACACTGGTCAGTATCCTGAACTTTGCATTAAATAAATGTTGCCCAGTCCACCTCACCCTTAGAGAGCCCAAAGGATGCCAAGACGTGGTCAGACACAACCACGATAGGTAACCCGGTAACACACAGAAATGAGGGCAGCCTTCCCCAGTGTGCTTGTAACCTAACCAGAGTCTCCTTTTTAAAAACTGGGCTTATTTAAAAGAGGAACATCTCATCCAATGGTCTGTTCTCCTGCAAATATGTATTCAGGGACATTTGAAGTTATTCTATTTACCGAATCGTTACTAATGGCTACTTTGGACCTATGACAGCCGCACGTGTAAATATGGCTCTTAGATCTTTCTCAAGGTAGGATACTGGTCCAGCAGACCGTAGCAGCTTCTTCAGAGAACAGGATTTCCTTGAAGCAAAATCTGTTGAGTACCAGACCGTGCTCCGAGTGCTTTAGGGCTTTCTTATTGCGGCTCTCATGCTGCTTTCCTTAGAGCTGAATGTCAAGATTTATCAGGAAATTTGGGTACCGCTAAGATCTGCGTATCAATCAACATGAAAGCCAAACACTGATTTTTTAAAAATGAAAACAGGGTCAGCGTGACTCTTCATGGACAATAAATAGATAAAGGGCAAGGAGAAGTATTTAAAAGAGGGTTTGTGCAGCCAAGCCCAATACATTGGGTAGCAAAGTTCTGATAATACGGATTACTAGATAGTAAAATAGAACTTGCTGATCTTATCCAGGCGGAACACAGATAGTATTCCAGTATATGACAGCATGTTGAGAAATGATTAACTTGACCGGTAAACACTCCTCTGTGATCCGATGTCATACAAAGAATCTCCTGCTCGTCTGCTTTGCCTGTGGCAATTCAGCACAGCTTACGAGACCCTGTTCAGCTCCTGTTTTAGTTTCCAAGGGCTGCTTGAACAAAGCGCCCACACTGGGTGGATTAAGACAATAGAAATCGGCCTCATGGTTCCGGAGGCCAGAGCTCTAAGATTAAGGTGTCGGCTGGCTATGCTCCCTGTGAAATCTGTGGGGGAAGACCCTTCCTTGCCTCTTCCTAGCTTCATGGTTGCCAGCAGTCTTCCTCATCTCATGGTATTTCTGTTCGTGTGTGTGTGTGTGTGTGTGTGTGTGTGTGTGTTGTCTTCAAGTAGCATTCTCCCTGTGTTTCTCTCTGCCCTTCTTTGTAAAAAAAATTTTTTTAAGTTTATTTATTTATTTTGAGAGAGAGAGAGAGACAGAGCACAAGTGGGATAGGGGCAGAGACAGAAGGAGGAAGAATTCCAGGCAGGCTCCACACTCTCAGTGCAGAACCTACCTGGGGCTCAAACTCATGAACCGTGAGATCATGACCTGAGCTGAGACCAAGAGTTGGCCACTGAGCCACCCAGGCGCCCCTCTCTCTGCCCTCCTTATGAGGATAGTGATCACAGTGGGTTAAAAGGGCCCACCCTTACCCAGTGTGACCTTATTTTAACTAATTACCTCTGCAAAGGCTCTCTTTCCAGATCAGATCACATGTGATGCCTTTTGGGTAGGACTTCAATGTATCTTTTTGGGGGACAGAATTCAACCCCTAATAGCTCCCATCTCTTCAAGGGGACTTCCTAAGTCACTCTTTGGTCTGTGTTTTTTTGTTTTTGTTTTTGTTTCTTTTTACAACTTGTAGGTCTCTAGCTACTCATTTGTACTGTACCAAATCTCTGTTCCTTACTCCATGCTGTCTCGTATTATCAGCTTTTATTGACTGCTCTATATCTTACCTCCCTGATTGTATTTGTAAACTCTTTGGTAAAGAATTCATCCCCAACCTTATATCCACAGAGCACCGAAGCGGTGAGTTGAGGTTAACAGCTCCTTCTACTCCTCGAGCAATTTTATACTTCTCAAAATTCTTTCACACACATAGAAAATATCCCTGTGCAACGGATTGGATCACTGGCATTATCTTAATTTTATGTCCAATAGAATTCAGGGTCAGAGAGGTGAAGCAACAGATCCAATTAATGAGATCTGTGGCTTGGAATGTCTCCTCTGTCTCCTCATTCCCCATAACGTGATTGTCAGTGAGTTGAGACTCCTCTGGAAAAACGCCCTCCTTGCTGGGAAGGCCAAGCAAGTGAGAGGAGAGAGAGAAGAAAACGCATATGAGTCTAAATCCTCCTCTTCACCAGCACCAGCAGGCTGTAAGAAAGTCACGGGGCCACCCAAGCATCCTTCTGTGTCCTCGATCGGTGGTCACACAAAAATGTAAAGTCTCCACTTTCCTTACGCTTCTGACCCCACTCCCTATTCTCTCAGGCCAAGACCGCTGCTCCTTCCCTGGCTTTTGTCCTAATAGAAAGTTTCGGGTGGAAACTCCTTCCCCGTCTTTCTGCCCACCTGACAAACGGCTAGAAGTGGGGAGGGAAGAAAGGGCGGTCTGTGAGCAGGGACAGAAATCAATGGCTTCCTGAGCAAGGAGGCGCAGCTGCTGGAGAGACGGCAGCCTCTGTGTGCCCAAGTGTCAGGGTCCCCGGGCTCCAGCCCCTGGAACGGAGGGACGGAGGGGTGTAGATGGAGGAACCCCTGATTGGGAATGGGCTCTCACACTGGGAAAGCCTGCTGTGGACACCTGTTTCCACTGTCTTCCTTTCTTTCCCGGGACTCACAAAGGAGAGCTTGGGAAGTCATAATCGGCTTACAGAAAATGAAAGAGGTCCCCTCTGGTGGGAAGGGGAGGGGAGAGAAAGAGAGGGAAAGGAGAGAGTGGGCAGGGGAGAAGGGAGAGGAGAAAGAGGTCAGAAAGAAAGCGATAATGAGAAAACCTAAGGAGAAAAACAGAACAGCTTTTCTCTGAGAAGCGGCTAGCAGACAGGTTAACCGTGAGATGATGCTTGCTACTTCAAATGGATGCATTATAACCAGAATTTTACAGATGCATTGATTTTTACAGCACATCTGAATTAAAAAAAAAAAAAATTCTGGATCCCTCCTCAATACTTCTGGCTCAAGACTTCCTCTCTGTTCCTGGAGGCTAGACGTCACCTCGAAGTACTAGTAAGGTGACTTAATCTGAAAGAGAGGGAAAGAGAGAAATAGAAAGTAATTGAGAGAAATGATACCAACGATAACGGAACAGCTTCAGTTGAAAGACCTTCCATGGTACAATCTGTCTGCAGGGACCAGGAGTGCAAAGAACAGTTAAGTTCTTGGGGACTGTGTGACAGGCCAAGTGGGTGGCCGAGGCCCTTAGAAGAGTACTAAAACCCTAAGTAAAAAGATAAGTAAAGGAGCACCTGGGTGGCTCAGCTGAGTGTCTGACTTCAGCTCAGATCATGATCTCGCGGTTTGGGAGTTCGAGCCCTGCGTTAGGCTCACTGCTGTCAGCCTGTCAGCGCAGAGCCCGCTTCGGATCCTCTGTCGCTGTCTTTCCGCCCCTAGCCCTGCTTGTGCTCTCCTAAAGTAATAATAATAATAACAAGACAAGTAAAGAAAAAAGTCTAGTAGAAGAGCACGATGTATGTGCATGCCGTGTGACTCTGTCTGCCCTGGAGACCCCCCCCCGCCCCGCCCTGTCCTCACGCTCTTAGACCTGGGTGCCAGCTAGAATCCAGGAAGGATCTCTCAGCAGGACCAGGGCCGGAGCCTCCACTGCTCTGGGTCAGACATCATCTGAGGATCCCCATTCCGAAGTGAACAGGGAGTCTTGGAAAAAAAAAAAGATGTGGCAAGTCTTGAGGATTCCAGGAGGCTTAGAACTCTAAAAGTAATGAGGGACTCAGGCCATGTGTCCCTGCGCTGTGCTACGATGATCAAACAGATCAGAGTTAATAAAAGGTTACTGGAAAAGCCAGTAGAGGGCTGGAGCTCAGGAGGCCTGAGTGCGACCCCGCCTCTTCTCTAAACACAACACTTTCCTGTGTATCTGTTTCCCCTGCTGCAAAGTGAAACATATTCTCTTGTGCTTTAAAGGCAGTGCTTCTCAGACTAACGAGTCAACCTGGAATTTCGTTAATGGGAAGGTTCTGATCGAGTGGTTGGGGTGGGGCGAGGGCTTGAGATTCTGCGTTTGTAATAAGATCTCAGGCTGCCAGGGGACTTTGTGACAACCTCTGCCTGAATTAGGAAAAGGTGCTCCCAGATGCAGCCCTGAAGTTGCCTTTGCAAAAAGAATCCTTTCCTGCACCCAGTAGTGATAGGCGGGCTGGATTTCAGCCTGTGTACTCTTTCAGATGGTGCCTTTGAGGAGTGCACAAGCTGTCCAGCTGTACAGGGCACTCCTGACCGGGCAGGCAGTTTTCTCTTGGTCGGCCCTGCGTGTGATCCATCAGAGACGGTCTGCTACTCTCTCTCCCTCATGGCACAACTCAGCCCAGCCCATTCTCTCATTCTCACCTAGGAATCCCTGTTTTTCTTCAGAGACTGCCAGAATGACATGTGGGCATGAACTGATTTCTGCTCTACTTAAAAAGAGAGCTTGGCGTCTGGTTCCTCATCCTCCAACGTATCCTTACTGAGCCTGGAGCGCTAAGTAGGGGCTGTCTTGTTCCCTAGCCACTGCTTCTGCTGGAATCCTTACATTTGGACTTTTATTAATCCAGGATCTAAACAATGAAGCTCCTGTATCTACTCTCAGTACGTGATTATTACCTGGTTTGCTCAAATCTTTTGTTTCTCGTCAAATATTACATCCTTTTATAGGGGATCAGACATAAAGGCAAAGAGCCAAGGGCCTGAAACTTCACTCGGCTGTATGTTTACCTTGGATCACGGGGTACAGCGCAGTGCTGGCTCTGAGGTTTTCCTGGCCACACCTCCCCCCGGGCTGCCTTGTTCTGTGTTTCTATCACCGAAGGGAAACCCAAAAGATGTGTTTGTCTACCCAGAGTTGCTGAACTCTTTACAGAAGCTTAAGGTCAAGGCTGGGAGAGCCGGGGAAGCAGTTAGGAGACTTGCCCCAGCAAAATCGAGCTCAGCTGTCCCGGGCTTTCTTCAAAGGGTTTGGAGCTGGCTAGTCACATATCTTTTGAAAAGAAACTTTCAGCCAAGGACAGAAAATTCTGGTTTCTCTAAATAGCAGATTAAAGAGGAGCAACAAAATAGAATACAAAGATCCCTGGACTAGTAATCTGGAGGTTTTTCTGTTAACTAATTCTATTAACTAAGGCTGCTTGCCTTGATTTCTCTCAGTTAAACCTATACAAAGAACCAATAGAGCTAAATAATGTGCAAGATTCTTTCTAGTCTTCACGTGATGAGTTTAGTGGCTTTAGCAGTGTATTTTCTTGTCTGCTGAGCTAAATTTATGAAGTTAAAAAAATGCTGTGAACGGTGGAGTTGACTTGTCCTCTAAATACAATTACATTGTATTTTAATTCAGAGATAGTGACCTGTGGGCTTTTACCAGTTTTGATTCCATTGTTTTTCAGCCCCCACCCCAATTTAGATATTGCCTCCTTATCTGTAATAAAAGACAAACAGTCCAATGGGGGGGGGGCGGCGGGGGGGACAGGAAAGGATACAAACGGGCTGCTGACAGAAAGGAAAATACAAAAGTCTCTTAAATACATGAAAAGATGTTTGATTTCACTCACAATGAGATAATTGCACCTAAAACTACTCTGAGTTATCATTTATCACCTATCTGATTGGCAGAGATCAGAAAGTTTGACCATATAACCTAAATTATCTATCATAAGGGACCGTGTAAATAAATTATGGTACATCAGCACTATGCGAAGTGAGGGAGGCCGTGTTCACAGTGTGGAAGGCTCTGGTGTGCTGCACAAGGTGTCCGTGCCTCTCCAAAGGAGCCCCCTCTCCTCTCCTTCCACTTTCCCTCCGCGTCTGCCACGGTGGTATAGACTGGAGCGCTTTTAAACACGCACCTGCTGCATGTTCTTTAGTCTCTCCCAGTCACACTGAGAAGCCCCCAGTGCAGCTAATGTAGCTTGCTGTGTTAAGACTGCCCCTATATCTTGAGTGAGTGTGGGGATAGGAAAAACTTAAGTGGTCCTGTTATTCCAGAAAGAGCTCCAGAGCTCAATTTGTTAATCAGAGGGGAACAGAGATTTAATAAGAAGAATACATCTCATTGATAGAAATACTGGGAACTGGGGGAGCCCGGGTGGCTCAGTCTGTTACTTCGGCTCAGGTCATGATCTCACAGTTCGTTGGTTTGAGCCCCGAGTCGGGCTCTGTGCTGATAGCTTACAGCCTGGAGCCTACTTTGGATTCTGTGTGTGTGTGTGTGTGTCTGTGTGTGTGTGTGTGTGTGTGTGTGTGTGTCTCCCCCTCTCCTGTTTTATGCTTTCTCTTTCTGTGTCTCAAAAATAAATAAACGTGACAGAAAGAAAGGAAGGAAGGAAGGAAGGAAAGAAAGAAGGAAGGAAGAAAGAAAAAGAAAGAAAGAAAGAGAAAGAAAGAAAGAAAGAAAGAAAGAAAGAAAGACTGGGCATATATTACAAGGAAACTGTGAGCCAGAATGTAGAAATTTTTGGGTCAGCTGAAATGGAGAAGAGAGTTAATTCCCTTTCATTATGAACCCCGATAAGTGCCCCATGGCTGGCCATTGCTCTGCCCAGGTGCCCCAAGCCTGGTGGTTCTCTGAGATGCTCTTGGAACGGCTTGCTTTTGCTTCCAGTGGTTTGGCCTGCGACTTCTTTGCTTTGCTTTTTCTGATCACACAATCTCATTTAAAACAAAATTATTTCCAGCGCTATTATTTCTATTCAATAGTCTCCCCCCTGCTCACCAATTTTTCTGACCTTTCAAAGAGCTGTGGGAGGGAAGAGGGTTATCACTGAAAGAAGTTTTTCCGGCATAATTGTGCATCTTCGGAGTTCACCATACAGGTGGCCAGAGGGACAGGACGCTGAGGTGCTGCCTTTCCCGGCTCCCTCTCTGCCAGGCGGCTGCATCCCTCTCTGGAAGGCATCGCCCTGTTTGCAGACCTCTCCATTAAGCTGCCAGCACCCGCTCCCTCCACTTTCCCTTTAGGCGCTGCCTAGTGAGGGCCACCCTCTGGGCTCCTGCTCCCTGCGGGTGAGTCCTTCTGGCTTTCCTGAATCCCCCTCACTCCCTCGTAAACAGTTCTTTACCAAACTCTCAAATTACCCCTCTTGAGAGTGCCTCATGCTTCCTGCCAAGCCCCCTGCTTGATACAGACTCTACGTAGAAGGCAAAGAATTATAAGATTGAAACATTCGTAAGATTTTTGGTGCAAGCGGTTTTCTTTAAAGCAAAGTCAATTATATTACCCAGACTGCACAGGGTTGGAGGAAATATTTTATTTCTGTCTGGAAACCACGAGGTAGAGGTTAAAGAGATTCAAGGCCATTCATTCACACATTTGTTGTGCAAAGCACTTCCTTGGCCCCTGTCATGCTATGAGCTCTGATTAGATCTCTGGGTATATAAAAGGAGTAACATGCAAGGTGTCTGCCCACCATGTGTTTCCAAACTATTGGTGTAATCAAGGCAGAAAGAAAGAAAACAAGGCAATGTATGAGCTCATCTACAGATGAGATCCCCGTGGTGAACTAGTCCAGGCTGTCCGTGTATTATGCCATGAGGTTTATCTAAGGCAGGGCTATGGCTGATTGAAACTTTTCATAAATATACAAGAACTCATCGGCATTTGAATCATAAAAGCTTTCTGTGTTATTTTAACCAAACAGCAGCCACAGTTACTCTGTAATCACAGGTGTGATGTACAACGTAACGGGAGGGTCGGGAGCCACAAAGAGGGGGTTGACCTCCCACACGCTGGAGAATCCCGCTGCAGTAGCTCCTGGCGTGGGGCAGCTCTTTTTCTGGCTCCAGTGGGGCACCTGGTGGCACGGCCTCTTAGAACTACACCTCCCTGTGGGGATGCATCACTGAGGGGACCTTCCTGTCCCCCTCGGGGCTTCAGAAATATATGTGTCTCTCGAGACCAGTCTAAGAGCAAGAGAACAGAAGCAAGGACAAATGCCTTCCTGAAGGTCACAGTCGTGGCCAAACACCCACGCTCCTTTGTGGCGGTCTTTCTAATTAGAATCCTGCTTATGGATGCCTGGGTGGCTCGGTCAGTTAAGTGTCTGACTTCGGCTCAAGTCATGATCTCGCGGTTTGTGAGTTCGAGCCCGGCGGCCGCCTCACCGCTGTCAGCACAGAGCCCGCTTCAGATCCTCTGTCTTCCCTCTCTCTCTGCCCCTCCATCGCTTGCAGTCTCTCTCTTTCAAAACTAAACAAATTAATTAAAACATTAAAATTAAAAAAAGAAGAATCCTGTTTGTTTTCTTCTGAGAGCTCTTCTCAAGACTGCAGAGAACTCCTGTCATTTCCTCAGAGACTTTCTGAAGACTGTTGGCCTTTCAGATGTAACAACAACATCCAGGAGGAAAGTGGCATTCAGAGATCCCACAAATGGCTCCAGATGTGACTGACACCAGCCGAGTGGATGACAGTCAGTTCTTAGAGAACCTTCTCTGCCCGTACGTATGTCCCTGAATCCATGTGTGACAGCTTTGGGCATTCTCCATGACCTCAACAGGGCCCCTCACAGCTTGGCTCACAAGATCTAACTGGGAGACAGAGTATCAAAAAATATTTACTGGGTGCCTCTGAAAGAGGGGTTATGTCTTCCTCCCATACATAAAATTGTAGGGTTTTAGAGCAATACCATTATACAGGGACTGAAACTTCATTTCGCAGAAAGTTTAGGCTCAGAGAGGATAAGTCAGTGCTGACCAATTTTTTTTTTTTTAATGTTTATTTATTTTTGAAGGAGAGAGGGAGACAGAGAGTGAGCAGGGGAGGGGCAGAGAGAGAGAGGGAGACACAGAATCCGAAGCAGGCTCCAGGCTCCGAGCCGACAGCACAGAGCCCGACGCGGGGCTTGAACTCACCAACCCCGAGATCACGACCTGAGCCGAAGTCAAACGCTTAACCGACTGAGCCACCCAGGGGCCCCAGTGCTGACCAAATTTTAATGTGCACACCACTCACCTGCAGATTTGTTAAAATGCAGGATCTGATTCATTGAGTCTGTGTCAACGCCTGAGATTCTTCATTTCTAACAAGTCCCCAGATAACGGCCAGGCTGATGGTCAAGAGCCACGGTTGGATTAGCAAGGGGTTGCATTTCCTGCCTAAGGGAAAGAAGTGGACAGAAGTAGGACCACATTTCCTGACTCTCACTCTACATGGTCTTTCCCTCAAGGGGCAAGAGCTGGAGTTCTCCCCCTCACCCCCCACAAACAGGACCATGAACATTAAAATGGGGGGTGGGTGGAAAGAAAGAGAAGGTACAGCTGCCTTCGCAGTAACAGGCATGGCAGATAAGAACTCTCTAGAAAAGAGATCTGAATAGGGAGGGAGAAGAGAATATGAAGAGATGAGTATGGAATTATTGAGGCTATTCTGGATTCAGCACCCACCCAGCCCATTTAGCTTACTTTTGTTATGGCCCAGAAAATGATGCCTCCAAGTTAGCTGGTTGACATTGTACAATGCTGTCCTCAAACAGGAGGATAAAAATAAATTCCCATCTCATTTTTTGAAAAAAGAAATTGCTGCTTTAAAATTTAAAATATTGGAGCGTCAGTAAAGCATCCGACTTTGGCTTAGGTCATGATCTCACAGTTCATGGGTTCAAGCCCTGCATCAGGGTCTATGCTGACAGCTCAGAGCCTGGAGTCTGCTTCGGGTTCTGTCTCTCCTTCTGCCCCTTCCCTGTTCGTGCTCTGTCTCTGTCTCTCAAAAATAAATAAACGTTAAAAATTTTTAACTTAGAATATATATCTTATTTTTTAAAAATTATTTTTAAGTAATCTCCACGTCCAAAGTGGGGCTTGAATTCATGACCCTGAGATCAAGAGTCATGTGCTCTATGACTGAGCTGGTCAGGTACCCCTAGAATATGTATCTTATAGGAGTAAACCTTACAATTAGCTGTTTCTCTATTGGTCACAAATATGCACTATAAAGTCCCACAAAAATATACATAAAATAGAAACTGATGTAGGGGCGCCTGGGTGGCTCAGTTGGTTAAGCATCTGACTTTGGCTCAGGTCATGATCTTGTGGTTCGTGAGTTCGAGCCCCATATCTGGCTCTCTGCTGTCAGCGCAGCGCCTGCTTCAGATCCTCTGTCTCCTTCTCTCTCAGCCCCTCGTCCTGCCTCTCTCTCTCTCAAAAATAAATAACAAACATTTTTAAAAGAGAAATTGTTGTAAACACTTCTATGTCAAGTAGAATCTTTGCAGTATCACTAATTAAATCATGATGCATACCAATAAAATAAGGGCATAGAATGTGCCACGAAAAATGAAAAAATTGGAAAAAGAACATGCTCTTGGGAACTAAAAAAATGTGGTTTCAGAAATTAAAATATCAGTGAAAAGAGATGGAAAAAAAGGGGATCAAGTAAGAATGTTCAACATCAGATTAATAGGAATTTAGTCAAAGTATTTAAAGAAGAAAAATTTCCAGAGGAGAAATGAAGTATGAGCCTTCCAAATGCAAGAGTGTGCCCAGAGCTGAATAGGACATATGACTAGAGACCTCACTTGATGCATCACTGGGCAATTTCACAGCACACAGATGGTAATGAACCGCTATTGAGAAAAAAAAAAAGCTGAAAAATCAGATCAGTATCAGAATTTTTATCTGCAACTTCTTGCTAGCAGTAATCAATGTTAGAAAACAGTGGGTCCAAGTATCCAAAGCTCAGGGGGAAAATATATTTGTTGTTAGAATTTTATACCTAGTCAAACTATCAGTAAATGCAGGAGCAAAATTAAAATCGCTTTCAGACAGAAGAGGAGTTTCTGAGATAATTTCTGTCCAGAAGACAATATGGAATCCAAGAAATGGTGTCTCTCACTCAGGAGCTCAATAAAGAGATCCGAGGATGATTTTTGTGCAGCAGTATAAAATTAAACCTGTCAAATTAGAATCAAAGTCAGTGAGCTTTAAAAAGAAAGTCTTCAGGAAGAATGGAATCCAAGCAATAGATAAGAGCAGAGGTCAGCAAACTTCCTCTGTAAGGACAAGATTGTAAGTACTTTAGGTGGAACTGGGACTAGGGTGAGGCAGGCACCTTCTTTGGGTACAAAATTTGCCAAAAATCTCAGTCATCTAGATAAGTAATATTTATGCAATATTTTGTAAAAATCTGCATTAACGCAAAAAAAAACTATGATGAGCAAAATATTAAGATTTTTATTTTTATTTTTTTATTTTTAGAGAGAGAGAGAGAGAGTGTGTGTGGAAGAAAGGCAGAGGGAAAGAGAGAGAGCCTCTTAACCAGGCCCCATGCTCAGTGCAGAGCCTGAGGTGTGGCTCAATCCCATGACCCGGGATCATGACCTGAGCTGAAATTAAGAGTCAGACGCTCAACTAGGTGCCCTAAAATATTAAAATTTTAAATAAAGACAGGATCCAACCCTGCCTTTGCATGAGCCTGTCTCATTCTAATCCTGACCCTGGTCCAATAAAACTTTACAAAAACATGCCATAATTTGCCAATTTTATTTTTTATGTATTGTGTTAAAAAAAAATAGCACAGAGCTTTTTCGCTTCTTTAAATTTTGTACCCCAAATGAGTACCTCATCTGTTTCACCCTGTATAGCCTCTACCCCTTTCCCTCCTCCTTCTACAACCCTTTAAAAATGTAAAAGCCACCATTAGCTCTTAGGTGCTGCAAAAAACGAGTTACAGGCTGAAGTTGGACTGTGGGTTGACCCCTGGGTAAGCGTATGAAACTGGAAAATGCTAGAGACGAAGTGACAAAGGTGTGAGTTTGCTCTCCCAACCAAGAAACAGAAAGAGATTTTAAAACATTAGAAAAACAAGACAAAACCCAAAACAAAACTATCCAAAGTGGTTGTGGTCTACCTGTGAAACAGACTAAACTGAGGCATGACTTTGAACCTTTGGTGAGTGTAAAAGAGCACAACCCATGTAAACAGGCCACCAGGAAGAGTCTTGTGTGTAACACAGGGATAGTATAGGATGCTTTAAAGATAGTAGAGGGAACCACGGCATCCTGTCTGCACTTACTATTTTACATAAGAAGTAGTGATAAGGATTTTACAGAATTACGAAAAACACGTCTACTTAGACCAAGGAGATATAATGAGTCTTGAGAGGGATAAAATAAATCCTCACAAAAACATACTGTAGTAAAGGTACGGATCAAGGCTGATAGAGATAACATCTTAAAAGCATCAAGAGAAAAAGACATGTCTTGATCTCAGGGTCGTGAGTTTGAGCCCAATGTTGGGTGTAGAGATTACTTAAATAAAAATTTTCAGGATGCCTGGGGGGCTCAGTTAATTAAGCATCCAACTCTTGATTTCGGCTCAGGTCATGATCTCATGGTTCACAAGTTTGAGCCCCACATCAGGCTCTGCACTGACAGTGGTGGGCCTGCTTAGGATTCTCTGTCTTCTCTAAAGAGTTCTCTCTCTCTCTCTCTCTCTCTCTCTCTCTGTCTCTCTCTCTCTCAAAAATAAATAAATAAACTTTTAAAACATATTAAGCTTTAAAAAACTTTTTTTAAAGTTAAAAAAAAGACATATCCTTTATGAAGAAATGAGAATTAGACCAACCGTAGACTTTTCAACAATAAAGGGTGAAGATGAATAATAAGTCAACAAAGGAAAATACGCGTGAGCACAGAATTCTACACTCAAACTACCATCCAAGGTTCAGAGTAAATGAAGATGTTTCCAGAAAAATAAAGTGAGAGTGTTTACCTCTCCCAGAACCCTCTGAAAGAATTACTAAAGAGTGAACTCAGGAGAGAATTATATATAATTGGGAGATAAAAACTGTAGAAGAAATGGTGAAAAATGATAAGCCATAATCATTTAAGAATCATATAAGATTATGTATCATATAAGAACACATAAGAACATATAAGAACACATTTATTCTTTAGAATAAATGAATTGACACCACGGCTATAAAAACAATCAAACTAGAACATTAGACAACAATAACGTGAATGTGTAAGGTGGGGAATGAAGGCATTCTAAAGTCCACGATCCTGCAATATATTACAAAAACAGCCTTGGTTTTCCAGCCGGTGCACCCCGTTGCCTTGACTAATCAGAAGGCAGGGAACCCCAACGATGTAGCCCACACAGGTGAGGTCTTTGCTCACCACCACACCTGGCAGCGACATTGAATGAGAATAAAAAGGATGACAAAGGAAACAGACAGCATGATACCATGGAAATCTCAACCTGGCTGGGTGATCTAGGACGTCTCAATCACACATCTGGTGGTTGGTGCCGGCTGTTGGCGGGCTGATCGGGGTGGGGGTGGGGGCTCACTGGGGGACGGTCTCTGCTCTGCCCCATCTGCTATCCTCGAGCAGGCAGACCAGCCTTCTTTGTGTGGCGGTCTCAGGGCAGCTTTCCAAGGGAGTGGGAGAAAGAAGCAGCAAGGGCCCCTGAGTCTAGGCTTAGAAGTCACATGGTGTCACCTCTGCCACACTCTCTTGGTCACAAAGTCATTCTGGAGTCACGGGGTGGAGAAGTGGCCTTCACCCCTTGATAACAGGAGGGGCAGAGTCACAGTGCCAGGGGACGTTATGTAATAAGGATGTGTCTATTTTTTGTAGTCTCCCTCAATGTACACACTCAACGGATCTTCCCCCTAAAAACATACCCAGTCCGTGGTCTTCTCCACCTAAATTGGTGATGATTTGAGCTTTCTGGTTGCTCAGGAGAAAAAAACGTGTATTCATCCTTGACTTCGCCCTTTCTTTCATATCCCACGTCCTATCCATTATAAGATAACGTTGGCACTATATTAGAAATACACTCAGTATCTGACCCCCACCCCACCCGCCTCCCCAAGCCACCCGATGCGAGCCACCATCAACTCTCAACTGGATGATGAGGATAACTTCCCAATTGTTTACATTTGCTCTTGCCAAGCCCCTTTAAAAAATTATTCAGTCATGTCTCTCGTGGTCTCTTTGTCTCCCCAGACATGTCCACATCCAAATCCCTGGGACCTGTGAATGTATCACCTTCTATGGCGGAAGAGACTTTGCAGATCTGATTAAGACTGTCACGAAGAGGAGACTCTCAGGGTGGGCCCAGGGCAATTAGAAGCATCCTTAGAAGAGGGAGGCAGGAGAAGTGGAGTCCGAGAACGCAATTTGGTGGTGGAAGCTTGGAAGGTGTTAAACCATCGGCTTTGGAGACGAAGCAAGGAGCCGAGGACTGAGGACGGCCTCTAGGAGCTGAAAGCCTCCAGCCTCCAAAACAATGAACCCGGACAGCTGGACTCTATCCCAGAGGAACTAGAGAGCCGTAAGGTAATAAATTTGAGGTGTTCAGAGCCACGAAATATGTGGTCGTCTGTGAGAGCAGCAATAGGAAACTAACGTGTCTCAAATCCCTGCCTAAGCTGAAGCCATCCTCCGCCTCTGGCCTCCACCCTCTCCAGCACCTCCCTGATCACCTGCTCTGCTATCTCCCCTCTACGCACACCGCACTTCAGCCACAGGGGCCTCCTAGCTATTCTTCCAATTGCTAGCCATTTTCCTGCCTTTGAGCCTTCATGCGGTCCTTCCTTTTACCTAGATTGCTCTTCCCCAAGATAGTTTCTTGACAAAACTTCCCATCCACACCCTTTCCCATTTATCTTGCTCAATCCCCCCCCCTTTTTTTTTCCGTAAATGTCTCATCTTGGAACGTGCCACACGGTTTGCTTATTTGGAACATTTATTGTTTGTGATTTGTGCTACCATTGCTGTGCCTTGGCTACTAGGTGAGCAGTGAGGGATGGTTCATTCACTGATGTATCCTGAGCACCCGGAACGGTGCCTGAGACACGGTAGTGATTCAATAGATATTTGTTGAATGAGTGCTTATTTTTAAAATTCTGGTAATTGAACATAAAGTAGATGCAAAACAATACATAAATATAATAAATATGACCCCACAATCCGGTGTAATAAACATTACATTACCATTCCCTTTGAAGTTCCCCTATACACATCCCTGAACCACATCCTATTTCCTTACACTCAGAAGGGAATCCTGACTTTTTATTTTATTATCCCTTAACTTGTCTTCACAGTTTCACCAAACACATTAGCATCCCTAAACAACACGTTGTTCAGATTTATCTTTATTTGAAGAATATGTAATCGTTACATGATACTGCATACCCTTACATGAGACTGTGGGCACTCTTTTTTTGACTTGTTTTTATTTATTACACTATTTCTTTGTTTTTTTTTTTAATTGTGGTAAGAACATTTAACATACCGTCTACCCTTTCGCCAGATTTTTTTTTAAGTTTTATTTATTTTTGAGAGACAGAGCGAGAGAGACAGAGCATGAGCAGGGGAGGGGCAGAGAGCGAGGGAGACACAGAATCCAAAGCAGGCTCCAGGCTCGGAGCTGTCAGCACAGAGCCCAGGACGGGGCTCAAACCCACAAACGGCGAGATCGTGACCTGAGCCGAAGTCGGTCGCTTAACTGACTGAGCCACCCAGGCGCCCCTCACCAGAGGTGTTCAGTGCAGTATTGTTAGCTACAGGTGCAGTGTCTTCCAGCAGATCTCTAGAACTTACTCACCTCGCATAACTGAAACTTTATGCCTATGGATCAGCAGCTCCCCACTTCCTCCACCCCTAAGCCCTAGCAACCGCGATTTGACTCCTGATTGGCTTTCCTGCTTAACATCACGTTCTTAAAGTTCGATCTTGTTGCAGCATGTAAACGGTAGTTCATTTACTTCTCTGCTCTATAGTAGGTCACTATAAGAAAATGCCCTAATGTTTTAATAATGATGCTTAATGAAGACTTGAGTTATTTGTGCTTTGCTGTTCTTCAAGACGCCTACTAGCCATTCTTTCCCCTCTCTCCCCTGGGCTTGCCCGAGTTTTCTCTAGGGTGCAGATCTAGGAGCGAAACTGCTGAGTCACAAGGTTTGTGCATCTGTGGCGTCACTGAGGATGTCAATTCGTCTTTCAAAGAATTTGTATCTGTTTGCCCGCCTCCCAGTGTTCCAGTTGCTCACATCCTTGCAGGAACCTGATGTTGAAAGAATTTTAAATCTTTGCCAGTCTTGTAGGTGGGGAATCTCTCTCACTGCAGTTCAGATTTTCATTTCTCTGATTACTAACGAGGTGGATTATCTGGTTTCTTGCCTTTACTGGCTCTCTGGCTTTTCTCTTCATGAGGCGCCTGCTTGAGTCTTTTGCCGCCCCCTCCGCCACTTTTTTGGATTATTTTTACTTTTCTTTTTAACGGTTAGCGATTCTTTAAATATTCATGACGTAGATATTGAAACTGACATATGTGTTCAGTTTAGGTTTGCTTTTTTACTCTTTTAATGATGTTTTTGATTAATAGAAGTGCTTCATTTTACCGTCGTCCTTTATAATTCACACTTTTGTTTTGGGGTTAGAAATCCTCTCCACCCCTAGGTATTAAATATATTCTCCTACATGGACTTCTGGAAGTGTTCTAGTTTTGTTCTTCACACTTAAGTCTTTAATCGGCCTGGAGTTGATTCTTGAGAATGCTGTGAGATAGGGTCCAATTTCAATGTTTCTATACGGATATCCAATTTTCCCATCACCATCCATTCCCCGCTGATCTGTAGGGCCAGTTCTGTCATGAATCAGGTTTCCATAATTCTGTTCTCTTAGTCAGTTTGTGTATCCATTGCCTTAACTATTAGAGCTTTATATTAATTCTTGATATTCGGAAGCAGGTCCTTCCAGTTTGTTCTTCAAGACTGCCCTGGCTATCACGGGTCCTTTGATCTTTCATTTACATTTTAGGATCATTTTGTCAAACTTCCATTTACATTTTAGGATCATTTTGTCAACACTTGTAATGTATGAATTCTTTCTCTCCATGAATATAGTATGACTTTCTATGAATGTAGATATCCTTTAATGTCTGTCAATAAGATTTTTATATTTGCTCTACAAAGGGATGGGCATCTCTGGTAGATTTATTCTTAGGTACATCTTTAAATTTTTTAGGGTATTGTACATGTCGCCTCTTAAAAATTTTTATTTTCTGTCTGATGGCTGCTGATGTCTAGAATGACAATTTGTTTCTTGGAGTCCCAATTCAGATCCAAGATTTTGGAGTTATAATGGATTTTTTAAATCAACTATTTTTTAGAGCAGTTTTAGGTTCACAGCAAAATTTAATGGAATGTCCAGAGTTCCCATACATCCCCTGGCCCCACACATGCACAGCCTCCCTCACTGGCAATATCCCCCACCAGAATGGTACATTTGTTACAGTTGATGAACCTACATGGGCACATAATAACCACCAGGGTCCACGGTTTACATTAGGGTTTACTCTTGGTGTTGTCCAATCTATGGATTTTGACCAATGAAAAATGACACTGCTCATCATTCTAGTATCATACAGGGTAGTTTCACTGCCCTTCTCTTTCTCTTTCTCTCCAACTACTTTCGGGGGGAGTGCTTTTCCTGTATTTACCAACCCCCCCCCCATACATCTCTGTTCTCTCTCTGCAGAAACCGCTCCATACCCTCCACAGCTTCTCTCTCCCCCAGTTCACCTCTCCCTGCCGTGTACCTGCCGAGTTCTGCGGCTCGAGTTATGCGGACTGTTGTGTTAATCCTCAGATCAATTTTCTAGGTGTGCAAAATGGTTTGGTGCTGATCTAGCTGCATTTCAGGGATGAGAGAAGCAGAGAACTTCCACGCTCCTCTGCCATCTTGTTCTTACTGCCCTGAAAATCCATTTTGCTCTGCCTATTCATCTCCCCTCCTACCCCCACTGCTGCACATCCAAATCTCTGGAGACCACTGACCATTTTCTTATCTCCATGGTTTCGCCTTTTCCAGAATGTCATATAGTTGGAACCCTACCATATATAGCCTTTTGAGATTGACTTGTTTAAATCAGTAATATGCATTTAAGTTTCCTCTATGTCTTTTCATGACTTGATAGCTCATTTCTTTTTAGCCCTGAATACTATTCCATTATCTGGGTGTACCAGTGTATCCATTCACCTACTGAAGGACATCTTGGTTGCTTCCAAGTTTTGGCAGTTATGAAACTGTACATTATCACCTACATGCAGGTTTTCATGTGGATGGGATAATTGAGTAAGTATAATCTGTTGATAACTCATAATTAATTTGTTAATAATATTCCCTTAATATCTCTTTAGATTTTTGTTGTTTCTATAGTTACATCTCTCTCTCTCTTTTTTTCTTTCTTTCTCTCTTTTTTGGTGATTATATCCTGCCAGTGGTTTGCCCACTTTATTAGTTTTTCCAGGGAAACACCTTCTGGCGCTGTTGGTCTTCTCTATTTTATGTTTATATTTGTTAATTTTTGTCATTATTATGACTTTCTTCTACTTCCTTTGGGTGTATATTGTTTTACTTTTTCTATATTCTAGAGATGGCTTCTTAGATTCTCGTTTTCAACCTTTTCTTCTCCCTCGTATTTACTTTTAAAGCTCTACATAATTATCAGTCAATAGCTACACTCATAAATTCTGATGTTTAATATTTTTTATTGTTCAATTCTTGCTATAGACTGAATCGTGCATGCCCAAAGTGACTGTGTTTTGAGACAAGGCCTATATGGAGGCGATTAAGGTTAAATGAAGTCATAAAAGTGGGGCCCTGATCTGATAGCATTAGTGTCCTTATAAGTAGAGACACCAGACCAAGCTCCCCTCCCCTCCACCCCCCAGCCATGTGAGGACACAGCAAGAAGGAGGCCATCAGCAAGCCGAGAAGAGAGCTCTCATCAGAAACCTAATACTGCCACACCTTGATCTTAGACTTTCCAGTCTAAGAGAATTGGAAGGGAATATATTTCTGTTGTTTAAGCCATGTAGTTCATGGCATTTTGTTATGACAGCCCACAGCTGATTAATACAGTTCCAATATTTTCTAATTTCTATTCTCTTCTTGGATCCATGAAATATTTGGAAGCATATCTTCTAATTTTCAAGCCCGTCAAATGTTTCTACTGTTCCTCTGTAATTTTTTCCCACTGAATTACACTATTGTCAAAGACGCAAATGTTTCGAAATTTGCTGAGACTCACCTTTATTTACATCTGCACCTATATCTATGTTGAGAGAGAGATTGTGATTTATTATAAGCAATGGCTCATGCAGTTATGAAGGCTGGCAAGTCCCCGGCTCTGTAGGGTGAGTTGGTGAGCTGGAGACCCAGGGGAGCCAAGGCTTTAGTTCCAGTGTGAGCATGAAGACCTGAGAACCAAGAGAGGTCATGATGTGGTTTCAGTTCAAAGACCAACAAGCTTGAGATCCAGGAAGAGTCAATATTTCAGTTTAAATCCAAAGACAGGAAAAAAAAGTCAGTGTTTTAGTTCAAAGACTATTAGGCAGGAAGAATTATCTCTAGGGGGAGGATCAGCTTTTGTGTTCTATTTGGGTCTTCAACTGATTGGATGAGGCCCACCCACACTAGGGAGGGCAATTGGCTTTACTCAGTCTATCAACTTAAAGGTTAACCTATCCAAAAACACCCTCACAGAAATATCCAGAATAATGTTTAACAATATTGAGGCATCCCGTGGACCAATCAAATTGACACATAAAATTGACATCACTATCTATATGTGGTCAATTTTCATAAATACTGTATAGGTGCTTGAAATGAATGTGTCTTCTGCAGTGTTTTATTTTTATCCAGTAGATCAAGTTGATTAATTTTGTTATTCAGGAGTTCAATATCCTTTCTGATTATTTTTTGTCTGCTTGATCTGTCTACTGATGTATGTTAATTTACCCATTATTGTAATTGCTTGGAAATTATGTGCCATTTCTATTCTTTTAGATGTTACTCTATAAAATTAATATGTATAGGAGTGCCTGGATGGCTCAGTCAGTTGAGCATCTGATTTCAGCTCAGGTCATGATCTCACGGTTTGAGTTAGAGCCCTGCATCGGACTCACTGCTGTCAGTGCAGTGACACTTCAGATCCACTGTCCCCCCCCCCGCCCCTCCCCCACTCCCGCTCTCACTCTCAAAATTGAATAAACATTTTAAAAAATTAAGATGTGTAATTTAACTCGCAAATCTAAAGTTAATCAATATTTACCATCTCCCAAATCTGTATAAAAGCCTTAGAACACGAATGTAGTAAACTTCTCTCCTGACTAACAAGCTATTATTTTTGTTTAAAACACACTGACATGATTATTGTTATTTTAATCAATATTAAGATTTACTCACATATTGCTTTCTTTGCTTGTCATTCTTTTGGTATCTCAAAGCTTCTGTTTGGGATTTCTTTTTTCTGAATTACGTGGGGGAGGGAGAAAGGCAGAGAGAGACACACACACACACACACACACAGAGAGAGAGAGAGAGAGAGAGAGAGAGAGAGAGAATTTTAAGTAGTTTCCATGCTTAGCTGGAAGCCCCATGCAGGGCTCAATCTCATGACCTTAGGATCATGATCTGACCCGAAATCAAAAGTCAAAAGCTCAACCAAGCCACCCAGATGCCCTTTTAAAATTTTCTAAGTGTTGCCTTCCCTTTGGCATTTTAAAGATATTACTTTATTGGCTTTTTGGCTCATTTTAAGAAATTGGCTGTCAACTTTATTATTATCCCTTTGAAGTTAATCTTCCTGAATTCTTTGGACTAGGGTCTTAATCTGTTCAAGCTGCTATAACAAAATACCCTGGACAGGGGGGCTTACGCAACAGAAATTTACGCCTCACACCTCTGGAGGCTGGAGGTCCAAGATCAAGGTGCTGGCAGATTCAGTGTCTGGTGAGAACCCACTTTCTAGTGCATAGATGGTGTCTTCTCACTATGTCCTCACATGGTAGAAAGAACAAGAGAGTGGTCTAGTCTTTAACAAGGGCCTCTAATCCCATTCATAAGGGTTCTGTCCTTATTACCTAATCACTTTTAAGACCTCACCTCCCGCCATCACACTGGGCAATAGGTTTCAACACAGGAGTCTAGGGGGACAGAAACATTCAGAACATAGCAATCTGCTTTCTATTTTCTTTTAGTTTTTTAAAATTAAATGTTATTTTCTTTCTGGAGTTGTAATGATCTTGTCTTTCGTATTCTGCAATTTCCTTGTGATGCACCGGGGGGGTGGGGGGGGTGTAGATTTCTTTTTGTTTTTTTATGCATTTTTCTTTTTTTCTTCCTGAAGATTCCGGGCTACTGTCTTTTTATAAGTTCTGAAAAATTCTGAGAATTTATCCCTTCAGATACTGTCTCCTCTTCTTTTGGAACTCTGATTACACATGTGTTAAATCTTGACACCTCGTCTTCCATGTCTCTTAATCTCTCCTTTGTACGTCATGTCCCTTTATCCGTTTGTGATGCATTTGGAGAATTTTTAAGATCTAAGTTCACCAAATCTTTCTTCAGTGGCTTTTGATATGCTACAAGTTTCTTCATTAAATTTTCATTTTAAACCTTTAAATGTTTTCATTCCTCAAAGTTGTATTTGGTTCTTTATCAAAAGTGGTTAAAGCTTTTGGGTCTGATTTAGCTGTGCCTTGTTTGTGCTTGGTCTCGCTCATGGTGCCTTGTTTTCTCGTGTATTTTGAGATTTTCTTTCTTTTTTTTTTTTTTGTCTGAGTCATACCCCCTGGAAGTTTAGCTTAGGGAATTCTGTGAAGATTGGGCTGAAGGTAAATTCCTTAAAGGAGGAAATTCAAATTTGTTTCGTCCAAGCATTTGGAAGATTCTACCAGGTCAAAAACATTCTAAAGAAACGTTTGGCTTGAGATATATTGGTCTGTCCCAAGAGTGTGCTTTCTGGCTGCAAAACAAACAAGCAAGCAAACAAACAAACACTTTCCTGAGGCTATTAATTCCCAAGGGGAATTTTCTTTTTCTTCTCCACTGAGCATCAAGTTTTGAGACAAACAACTTTTCAAGTAGTTCCCTGTGGGAGCACTGGGAAAAGCAGGTATCTTTCTTTTCTTTTCTTTTTTTTTTTTAAATTTTTAAAATGTTTGTTTTTGAGAGAGACAGAGAGAGAGAGCGAGCAGGGAAGGACAAAGAGAGGGAGACACAGGATCCAAAGCAGGCTCTAGGCTCTGAGCCGTCAGCACAGAGCCCTACGTGGGGCTCAAACCCACAAACCATGAGACCCCGGCCTGAGCCGAAGTCAGGCACTTAACTGACTAGCCACCCAGGTGCCCCTGAAAGCAGGTTTATTTCTAATTCACCCTTAAGTGAAGGTGAAACCCATCAGGGTCCTATTTTATACAAGAATTATGCTTTTAGAGTTTCCAAATTGGGCTTTCTTTTCTGCCTTCCGTCAGCCTCAGGGCCACATCAACCAAAAGTCAACTAAACCAGGATCAGAAAATGGCAGAGTCCAGGTTCCGCTTGTCTCTTACCTCCCCAGATCCCCACTCTCATTTAGCTTTTGGTACCTGACCATCCTTACTCATCTGACAATTCATCCATACACTTAGGAAAAAGGGATTTTTAGGCTTAGTTTTTATTTGCAATTGAGGTATAATTTATGTGTAGTAAAATCTACCTCTTATTGGCGTGCGGTTCTGGGTTTTGACAAATAGATAAATTGAGAATCTACCGCAGTGAGTCTAAAGAAGAGTTCTAGCACCCTCCAGAATTCCCTCATGTTGCCCCTTTGTAGTCAACCCCTCCCCTGGTGAACTTTTTACTGTCCCTGTAGTTTTGCTATTTCCAGAATGTCATATAAATGGAATCAGATAAGATGCAGCCTTGTGAGTCTGGCTTCTTTCACTTAACATGATACACTAGAGATTTACAGGAAAATATTTTAAAATATTTCTTAAATTTTATTTTATGTTAAGTTTTGAGAGAGCAAGTGGGGGAGGGGCAGAGAGAGAGGGAGACAGAATCCGAAGCAGGCTCCAGGCTCTGAACTGTCAGCACGGACCCCACCTCAGGGCTCGAACTCACAGACCGACCAAGAGATCATGACCTGAGCTCAAGTCAGATGCTTAACCGACTGAGCCATCCAGGCGCCCCATTTGTTTATTTTTAATTGAAGTATAATTCACATACAATGTTTTATTCGTTTCAGGGTTAGGTTTTAAAATATTTTATCAAGCCCTTTTATTTATGTTCAGAGGGAGGATCTGTGAGGGTAGGAAGGTCCAGTGAGAAGGGCCAGGTGAGTGAGGTTTAACTGCCAGGTGAAGGCCCACTGTAGACTCTAGAAGTTTCTTTCTCACTTGAACGTCTATTATACTTAACATCTCCAGCATATATATTGGGTGCTAATTGCTTTTCACATCAGTCTTATCTTACTAACTAGTAAGTTAGTCGAAGTCAGAGTCAGTGTCTTTTGCCAGTGTATTCTCAAAGCACTGCTTTGCTGAGTCAGTTCTCTGCTGAATATTTGTCAGTGGATATAAATTGCCCACATGGGAAAACTTTGTGTTGACTAATGTGATGGATGATTAGGTTATTAAATTTCAGTGTATTTTTTTCCATTGCTGTGATGGTCCTAATAAGTAGAAACTATTCAGGAGCCCTGTAATTTGAAAGTTGCCTCATTTTCCTTCTTTAATATTCCTTTCTGACTTGACTTTCAGATGTTTATAATTAGGGCACAAATCAAATGGCTTTGTGTTGAGTTAAAAACCTGGTAGAGATAACACATAAAGCCATTATCAGTCTTTTATATATGATAGTAAATGAGTTTATCATTTCATGATCTTTTATTATCTTTATTCATTATCTTTTCACGAAGGAGAGTTTTGCTCGAAGGATTATGAGGGAACAACTGGGCATATGACGCTGAAAAAGCACCCGACCCCCCCCCCCCCCAACAATTGGATCAAAAGCATGAACCTGAGGGAATTTGGGAGAAAAGCCATGACGGGGAGATGAAGAAAAGCACATTTTCCCCACCTCATAATTTTGCTAAGCTTGGCTTGGGTTTTGTTTAAGATACCTAAGCTTATTGTCTTCTAGGTCATGCTTTCTTGCCTCAGTTTACTCACAGAAGAACAAGGTTTAGAATAGAAACCATGAGCCCAGTTCATCAGCTGAACCAGTCTGAGGGAGTGGGAGGGAAGTACCTCTGTATTTGGGGGGAGGAGGTTGACTGTTTCAAAAGAGCACTGGGCTGGACTGGGGAAGTTAAGTAAGTTCGCTCAGGAAGTGGCTGAGAGGATAAATGGAGAGGATCAAGAGGACCTTCCTTCAGTGGGTCCAACCCTCTTTCTTGGACATGCGTTCTTAGCAAAAGAAGGTGTGCTGGTGCTCAGCTTGGGAGGAGGCCCTCGCCAGGTGTTGGAGGGCTCTGCCTCTCCGCACCCTTTCCGTCTCGTCTGCCCTTGCCAGTCTCCCACGCCTTGTGCTGGGGCAAACAAGCCCACTTCACCTCTGTTACTTCCTTGGTAGTCACCAGTCAGCCAGCTTGCTTGCATTGAAAGACTATGAGTTTGGAGTTCTGAGGCCGACTTCGCCATTTGCCCATCTGCGGAGCAATATGGAAAAAATGGAAGAACTCTCTGAGTGAGTTTCTCACTCTACAAAAATATGAGTAATAACAGTACGAGGGTACTCTGTCTGTGTAAGGGCGCTGGGACAAGTGAATGAGTCTTCCCAAGCGTTAAGCACATGCTTAGAACATCGAATGTATCTTGTAAATGTTGGTTAAGAGTATTTCTTTCCTCTGCAGGCTTCTCTATTCCCATGTGTCTAGGTACAGGACCCCGAGACTCTACCTCTGGCTCCAGTCTTCCTACAGAGAACTAGAATCCCTAACTGCCCACTAGACATCTAGGACGTTCTGATACCACGTCCAGCTCATTACACAGTAGTCCTGCCTCTCTGTGGGGGATGCATTCCAAAACCCCCAGTGGATTCCTGAAACCATGGATACTAGGCTTTTTCCTATACGTACATACCTAGAATAAAGTTTAATTTATACATTAAGTACAGTAAGAGATTAACAACGATTAATAATAAAATAGAACAATATACTCTAATAAAAGTTACGTGAATGTGGGCTCTGTCTCTCTTTCTCAAAAATATCTTCTTGACTGGACTCACCCTTCTTCTTGTGATGATGTGAGATGATAAAATGCCTCCCTGATGAGATGAAGTAGGGATGACACAGACACGGTGACGTAGCGTTAGGCTATTATTGGCCTTCTGATGATACGCGACAGGGAGGGTCATCTGCCTCCAGACCACGGTTGACCACAGACAACTAAAGCCAGGGCACCAGCACTGTGGATAAGGGGGGGCTCTGTCTCCCAAATCAAACTTCCAAATCTTCCCAACTTTATTTCGGGAGAAACCCCGGTGCTACTTTTTAGTCTAGAGCCTTTGGCCCTGTTGCTCACAACCAACAAGCCACTTTTGTTCGGTGCTTTTTCCCTGGCGTTCTGCCTTCCTTCTTTTATCCCCTCCCCTGCTCCTGCCCTCACTGTGTCCAGCAGAGATCATTGCCTAGCCTCCCAACAGACTTATTTTTAGTTCTTCTCTCCTTTTATCGGCTTATAATCCAGCCCTAGAATGTCTCCCCGAAGACTTTCCGAAATGCTCCAGCTTCAAGAGATTGGTGTTGCTTTTGGACCCTTATGGTGTTTATTTTCGAACCTTCCCCCAAAATGCTAGCGCCTACTATGTGCCACCTTTCCTTCTAGTTACCACTTTGCGTGTAGGTGTCAGTCCTTAGCCAAGCTGCCAACACGGACTGAGTCTTAGGTTTGTTCCATCCCTCCCAGTACCTACATATTAGTTGCCTGATAAACATGTGTTGATTGATCAAAAGTGAGTTCTGTCAGGGTTCTTACCCTTGAGACTTAGAGAGAAGACTGTTCTGAGTGTAGGGGCTATGTATAGAGCTCTATTTGACCTGCAGATATGGGAAATGAGTTAATTTCCTTTTAGTTGAAGCATTAATATCAACTCAGAATTTTCAGTATTAAAAACACTGATTTTCTTCGGTATTAAGGGCACTCACCTACAACTTAGCCTGGACAGTGGTCGTTACAACAAACATCTCAGCACAGATTTATATTCTGTCCTTGGAATCAAGAGCTCCTTGGAGTGGAGAGAGAATAGTGAAAACAGTAAAGACCTTCAAACACTGGTCTTGACTACATGACTCATCAGTTTCTCTTTTTTTTTTTTCTGTTTGGTAGGTGACTTTGGGCAAGTTACTTGACCTTTATGAATGTAAAATTTCAATTAGAATGCCTATTGCTAATTAAGCTAAGTAGGATATTGCAAAGTGCCATTACTGTGTCTAGCACACAGTAGGCGTTCAATAAACAGAGTTTGAATTTGAGCTGAACAGCAGCAGTCTGGGAGGCTATCAATTTATCTCCGCGATAAGCACCAAGAGTGACTTACAGGACTCAGGGAAAGCTCCTCCTTACTTTTGTCCTCTGAGTATCTCCTCCATCAATGCCTGAAATTCCACGTTGAATATTCATTCTTTTGGCCTAGCATGCCTTCGTCAAGCTGCTGTTTTTAAAAACTTTTCCTAAAGTGCTTTAAAAATGTGCAGACTTACGTATTAAGTCCTGATGCCATAATGTTATTCATTTACAGGGAAACAAAAGCAAATCACTGACAGGGAAACAAAAAGCATGATCTTAGGCCCTGGGCAGCTGCGAGAATTGGATATGGGGGGCACAAAAAGGCGGAGAGAGGAGCATGGGGTTGGAGGAGGCAATCCAGGCTACCTATACAAAATTTCCCTTCTCACCATTTAAAAAAAATAGACTTTTTTTTTTTTTGTAGCAGTTTTAGATCCACAGCGAAATTGAGCAATTTCCAATATACCACCCCACCTCCCACACAAGTCGTTGCCTTCCTGACTATCCACACCCCCACCAGAGGGGCACATTGGTTACGACTGATGAACCTACCCTGACACATTGCGGTCACTCCAAGTCCAGTTTACATTAGGGTTTTATTCTTGGTGCTGTGTGTTCTATAGGTTTGGACAAATGGCTAATGACATGCATCCGCCGGTATAGTATCATGCAGAGTAGTTTTTCACTGATCTAAAAATCCTGTGTGTTCTACTTATTTATGCCTCCCTCCCCCCCTCAACGCTGGCAACCACTGATCTTTTTACTGCCTCCAAAGTTTTGTCTTTTCTGAGATGTCATATTGTTGGAAGCATACAGTATGTAGTAGTGAGACTGTGATTTATAATCAGAAATATATATTGGGTCTTTGCCCCATTTCTGTCACAGAGCTCCTAAAATCCTTGGAATTTTCTAAGCGTTGAGAGCAGTAAAGGTGCCTTTTGTGATGTTAATGAGGCAACTTTTGGAAAAGTACCTAATGGAGGGGTCCGTTCCCAGGCAACCAACCTTGAATGGAGGGCTGGAACTTTTAGTTTCACTCCCTTGACTTCCGGGGAGGAGAGAGGGGCTGGAAGGTGAATTAATCACTAATGGCCATAGATTCAATCAATCGGGCCTGTGTAATAAAGCCTCCATAAAAACCCCAAAGGCAGGGATTCCAAGAGCTTCCAGGTTGGCGATCCAGAACAATTCCACATGCCACTGTGGCCGGTTCCGAGCTCCACGGGGACAGAAGCTCCTTTGTTCAGAAACTCACCCTGCGTATCTCTTCCTCTGGCTGTTGATTTGTGTCTTTTAATACTATCCTTTGTAATAAATAGGTAATCTAGTCAGTAGACTGGTTTCCTGAGTTGTGTGAGCTACTCTAACAAATGAATCAACCCAAAGGAAGGTGGAAACGTCCATGTCCGATGTGTAGCCTGCCAGAAGTACAGGTAACAACCTGGCATGTGAAACAGAGGGCCATCTTGTGGGACTGAGCCCTCCATCTGTGGAATCTGATGCTATCTTCAGCCAGATAGTAGTGTCAGAATTGAGCTGAATTGTGAAACACCCCGCTGGTATTAGAGAATTGCTTGGATCCTGTGGAGAAAAATCCCCACACACTGGGACTCTTGGTAGCTTCTTCAGACTGGCTTCTTTCGTTTAGAAATATGCATTTAAAGGGTGGCTTGGTGGCTCGGTCGGTTGAGCGTCAGACTCGAGCATCAGATTCTTGATCTCAGCTCAGATCTTGATCTCACGGTCGTGAGTTGAGACTCCGTGTTGGGCTCCGTGTTGGACTCCACGTTGGGCGTGAAGCCTACTTAAAAAAAAAAAAAAAAAAGTATGCGTTTAAGGTTTCTCTGTGTCTTTTCGTGGCTTGAGAGCTCATTTGTTTTAAGTGCTGAATAATACCCCATTGTCTGGACGCACCAGTTTTTTCATTCACCTGTCGAAGGACACCCTGGTTGCTTCCAAGTTTGGGCACTTATGAATAATCACCATTTTTAAAGATGGTTCTCAAAAGAGGTCAGTTCGGTACACAGACAGGAAACTGGAATGGAATGGAGAAAGCACTGACGAGTCTGGATCTGTCCATCGGTATGAATCACAGCCAATCATGTGACCTTGTTTCTGCCCCAGGAGCTTCATGAGAAATGTGGATAGAAACCTTGAGCTCACGCAGCAGAGTGAAAAAAGCAGTTCAAACCCCATGTGACCCTTTCACTGAACATACACAGCATTAATACCTGCCACCCCGATTCATGTGTGAACTTCCCACCTCCAGAATAGCACTCTTCAGTGTGGGATGAATCGTTTTATGTTGGGAACCGCTTTTGAGAATCCCCATGCCGTGGTGGGTAGGCGTGGGCTTTTGATGAACAAGGATGTTTGATAAAATTCATCATTGAGCCATCTTCCCGGTGCTTTTGAAGGGGGCAGCGGTAGAACTGCTCTTCAGAAATCAACAGCACAGAGTCTTGCTTGGACTTGGCTTGGGACAGGATGCCAGCACGGGAAAGGGTTAGTCTTTGTGTGCCTGGCGCCCAACTTCCACTCAGTTCTGCCACAGCCAATGGGGTGACTTGGGGAGTCCCCCCGCCGCCCCAGTCACTGAGGCCCCCAACCACGCCACCTGTAATATAAGTTGGGGGGTGGTTCTGTATTTTCCAAAGGCTTTCTCAGCTTTAACAGCCAGCTTCTCCCTCTAACGAAATGAAAGCCGTCGGGCACCTGATTAAATGAAGTAGATTTACGTGAAAGTACCTACCACGGCACCTGGGCCCAGTGTGCCCTTGAGAGACACTGGTTACCATTTTCCCTCTCCAGGATAACTTTTGGTTTGAGCAGCTTAGGCAGTCCGTTATGTAATACGATTCTGAAGGGCCTTGAAGGTTGAGTGTCCCCAAATATCTCCCCAAAGCTTTGGCCTAGTGGGAGTTCCCTGCCTTGAGATCCCCACCCTGCCCTCCAGTTGTGGAGGTGAAATCTTCAGGGCATCTTGGAGACATTTCACACTAAACCTTTCTCTCACTAGTAATTGCTGAGCAAGTGAGCGTCACCCAGAGCCCTGGGGACAGGCGATGCTTAATAAAAACAGTGGCATTAGGAGACAAAGGCTGAGAGCACCTATATCAGGAAGGCCAATTTGGGGAGTTCTTTAGAGGTTAAAGATACCCAAAATAAGAGAAGGGAGCCCAAGGTTAAATTGGCCCCCCTGACCATTTTGATTCTGCATTGTCTTAGGTTTGCACAAATTCTTTTTTATTGTAAGCATTTTAACATTTGTTGTAATGTTTTCTTAATTTCTTTTTGAGAGAGAGAGAGAGACAGAGACAGAGATGTTTTCACCCCATTTGTCAACTACCCTCCAAAACCCAGGTGACATGGGCAGGACACACAGTGGGAGACTGAATCCGGTGGGCTAGGTCTCCTGACTCTGGGCCAAGGCAACTTCCGCTTTACCCCGCTGACTCTCTTTAAATAAGATGCACCCCAGAGAGTGTCCCAACTGAGGGTGAACTGGAGGGAGCCATTAAGCCTGACCTGATTTTGATCCCCACAGGACTTTAGCCAAAAAGCCTGCCACAGGAAGCCTCTTAAATGAGCAAGTTCATACAGCGTTTCGAGCATGGCCTTCTTGAACACCTGCGCTTCAGCGTGTTGGAAGAAAGTCAAGGAGATGGTAATGATTTATGCGCAGTGATCTTTCATTGGCGTGTCTCATGCCTCCTACGGAGCCCGGCTTGCCGTTAACAGGAGGGCGGTGAGGCTTTCTTCAGATGATTGGCCCGTCTGGTGGGGTTTCCAAGGGCCACAGACCATCCCATTCTCCTGTCTTATCGGAAATGAAGCTCTCGGGGAGAGGTGTATCCCTAACGAAATAGCAAGAGCATTTTCTGTGCAGTTTATGGGTTCAAACTCACGGGTTAGCCAACAACCTACTATTCAATGTAATCTCTCCACTTGGACTTGGCTTCGTTCTACCGAAAGCCTTCCTTTCCTGTGTGTCTTTGAAAAGGGGCTTATATGTACAGTGGCTTCTGCTTTCAGTGCCCAGGGGCTGGCATGCAAATAAGACACTCCATCCCAGTATGTTCACCTGGAGAGAGATTTTATTAGGTAAACAGCAGTGAAGTCACCTTTTCATCAGAGTAGACACAAGGATGTTTGACCTTTTGTCATTTTTCCTCTTTTGCCAATGGAAACGATCTACTCCCCTCACTGAATTCTTCCTCCTGCGGCTTCACAGGACGCAAGACGTTCTGAGCCTGGGGCAGGGGGGTGGGGTGGAAACGTGTCATTTGCTTACAAGGAAAACTCGTGGGTGGAGGTTTTTGGTTTTAACTTTGTTGGCTGGAGCAGGTAGCACTTCTCGGACTGTAAAACTAGGTAAATTTACAGACATGCTCCTCCGGGAATGAAAAACTGAATCAGTGCCCTCAGGCCTGATGTGGAGAGGTGGCCACTGAAGTGAGAAAGGCACCATCAGAAACCAAAGAAAAAAAAGATCTCAGACTCCGATGTAGGTAATGAACTTGTAACCACCTGAATACATCAGAGGTAAAGTGAATCGTCCTCTCAGGCTGTGTGTTTTGATTATTTTTCCCCTTTAAGCTTCTCTGGAAGCTCATTTAACATGTTTCCCTTAAGTAAACATATTGTGGAGGTGAAGAATCAGATAGCGGCATGACGTAATTTGCTTCTGACCCTTGCAGCCTCTTGGGGCAGCTTGGGCCCTAGGGACATGGGACAAGGTGGAATGGGGAAGAAGGCAAATCCCTGCTCTTGCTACCTGCCCGTGGGGACAGGAGAGGGGACGGGAAAAATGGAGTCTCTTCTGGTGGTAGTTGCTGACACAGAAGACCTGTATTAAGACGATTTGTGGCTGATCATGTTTCCGAAGTGCTCTAATCGTCGAAAGAACGGTGGTCTAAGAGAAAAGGAAAGTGACGGAACAATCGACCAATTCTGTGGCCCTTGTCCCTTCCCAGTCCCAGCCAGCTGAGCGCCCATTGGGCTGACTTTGCAGTCAGGGGTAAGAAGAATGTTTTGTCCATGGAACTGAACTCAAAACCTGACCGCCATTTCTCACAAAGGCGAAAGAACTCCAAGGAACACCTACAATTTCTAATAGCCAAGCCTTTGGCAGATAAATGTCATTACTGGTTTGCCTGGTTTTATTTTTTTCTTTCACTAAATGTTGCCGCTTTTTGGTTACAAAAGTGCCTACATAAGCAATCCTTGCTCTTGGTAGCCTGCAAAGGGATGGTGTTATTGGGAGGAACTCTTTGAGGAACCTCCATACTGTTTCCCAGAGTGGCTATGCCAATTTGCATTCCCACCAACAGTGCACAAGGGTTCCCCTTTCTCTGTGTCCTGGCCAACTGTCTGTCGCTTCCTGTGTTGTTCATGTTAGCCATCCTGACAGGTGTGAGGTCCTATCTCATCATAGCTTTGATTTGCATTTCCCTGATGATGAGTGATGTTGGACATCTTTTCATGTGTCCGTTAACTATCTGGATGTCTTCTCTGGAGAATGTCTATTCATGTCTTCTGCCCATTTTTTAACTGGGTGATTTGTTTTTTGGGTGTTGAGTTCGAGAAGCTCTTTATAGATTTTGGATACTAACCCTTTATCAGATATGTCATTTACAAATATCTTCTCCCATTCTAAAGGTTGCATTTTAGTTCTGTCAGTTGTTTGCCTCATTGTGAAGAAGCTTTTTATCTTGATGAAGTCCCAATAGTTCATTTTTGCTTTTGTTTCCCTTGCCTCAGGAGACATGTGTAGTAAGAGGTTGCTACAGCCAGTGTCAAAGAGGTTACTGCTTGTGTTTTTTCCTAGGATTTTGATGGTTTTCTGTCTCACATTTTGAATTTATCTTTGTGTATGATGTAAGATATTTTTGTGTATAAGAGAATTTTGCATGTTGCTGTCCAGTTTTCCCAACACCACTTGTTGAAGAGACTGTCTTTTTTCCATTGGATATTCTCTCCTGCTCTGTTGCAGATTAGTTGACCATATAGTTGTGGGTCCATTTCTGGGTTTTCTATTCTGTTCCATTGATCTATGTGTCTATTTTTGTGCCCATACCATACTGTTTTGATGATTACAGCTTTGTAATACAGCTTGAAATCTGGAATTGTGATGCGCGAGGTTTTGTTTTTCTTTTTCAGGACTGCTTTAACTCTTTAGGGTCTTTTGTGGTTCTATACAGATTTTAGGATCCTTTGTTCTAGCTCTGTGAAAAACGCTAATGGTATTTTTGATAGGGTTTTCATTACATGTGTAGATTGTTTTGGGTAGTGTAGACATTTTAACAATATTTGTTCTTCCAATCCATGGAAAGCCAACATTCTTGAGTAAGAAAGACACTTTAAAAGTCAACTGTATTGAGATATATTTAATATACCATCAAATGTACACATTAAACACATCTTTAGAGCAGTTTTAAGTTTACAGCAAAACTGTGTAGAAAGTACAGAGATTGCTCAATTACCCCTGCCCCTCCCCCCATGAACAACCTCCCCCACTCGCAGCATCCCCCACCAGACGGGCACATTTGTTACAACTAATGACCCTACACTGACACAAAATCCACAGTTTATATTAGGGTTCACTCTTGGTGTTGTGCCTTCTGTGGGTCTGAGCAAACATGTGACACCATATGTCCTCCATGATACTATCACACAGCATTATTTCACTGCCTTAAACTCCCCTGTGCTCCACATGTTCTTCTCTCCCTCCCTCTAAATGTACCCATTTTAAAGGTACAGTTTGGGGCTCATGGATGGCCCGGTCAGTTGAGCGTCCGACTTCGGCTCAGCTCATGATCTCGCAGCTCGTGAGTTCGAGCCCCGCATCGGGCTCTGAGCTGATAGGATAGCTCAGAGCCTGGAACCTGCTTCAGATTCTGGTCTCCCTCTCTCTGTCCCTCCCCTGCTTGCACTCTGTCTCTCTCTCTCTCTCTGTCTCTCTCAAAAATAAATAAACATAAAAAAATTTAAAGGTATGGTTCAATAAGTACTGGCAGTTAGAAAACTTACGTAACTACTGCCACAATGAAAAAACAGAATATTTCCATCACCCTGTAAAGTTCCCTTCTCAGTCAGCCCCACCCCCACCCCCAGATTCAGACAAGAAATGACCTGACTTTTGGCACTTAATAGATTAGACTTCTCTTCCTTTTGTTTTTCCCTGTTATGAATAAAGCTGCTACGAGCTTTCATGTATACGTCTTTGTGTGAACATATGTCTTCATGTCTTGAGTCAATGCCTAACTGTGAAATTGCTGCATCGTCTGCTAAGTGTATATTTGACTTTAAGAAACTGCCAACTTTTCCAAAGCGGTTGTACCGTTTTCAATTCTCACCAGCAATGTGCGGGTTCTGGTTGTGTCCCGCCCTCGCAAAAGCACCAGTGGGTATGTGGTCGTATCTTATTGTGGTCTTACTTCACATTTTTCTATGACTAGTAATGTGCATCTTTCCCTGAGTAATTTGTCCATTAGCATAGATTTTCTGTGAACTGTCTATTCACATTTTTGTCCATTTTTTTTCCATCGGGTTGTTTGTTGTCTTGTATTGAGTTCTAAGAGTTCTTTATATTTTTTTGTATGGAAGTCCTTTGCCGGATACGTGTATGGCAAATATTGTCTCCCAGTCTATAGCTTGCCTTTTTATTTTCTCAGTAGGGTTTTTTGATGTGCAGATATTTTGAATTTGATAAAATTCAGTTTGCCATTTTTTATTGTATGACTTATATGAAAAAAAATCCTTCTAACATTGAAAAATCTCATGGATCCTTGTACAATGGTAGGTATACTTTAGAATCTATCAGTTCAGAAAAGCCCTAATACAAAGACCACTCTTGTTTCTTCTTTTTTACACAGCTTTATGAAGATATAATTTACACTATACAATCCACTGATTTAAAGTATACAAATTCAATGTTTTTTACTATATTCACAGATATGTGCAACTATCACCATGGTCAACTTTAGGATATTTTCACCATCTCCAAAAGAAACCCCATACATTTTGGCTATCACCCTCCCATTTTTTTATTCTCTTCCCCCAGGCTTATGCAACAACGAATCTATTTTCTGTCTCTATAGATTGCCCTATTCTCATTTCACATGGATGGGATAATATACTAGGTGTTTTACATATAGTGGAAGCCAATGTATCTTTTAATATAATAGTAACCAACAGACTGGTTTCTTTCAATTAGCATAATGTTTTTATAAGGCTCATCCATGTTGTAGCGTGTATCAGAACTTCATTCCATTTTTATGATGGAATTATGTTGATGGACATCCACACTTTGTGTATGCATTCATCAACTGATGAATACTTGGATTGTCTCCATCTTTTGGCTATTATTAACAATGCTGATCTAAATATTCATGTACAAGCTTTTGTGTGGACACATATTTTTATTTTTCTTGGGTACATGCCTAGGCGAAGAATTGTTGGGTTACATGGCAACTCTGTGTTTAATCATTTGACGAACTGTCAGACTGCTTTCGAAAGTGTCTGCACCTGTTATTTTCCATCAGCGGTGTTCTGATTTCTCCACGTTTTTGCCAACGCTTATTATGATCTGACCTTTTAATTTTGGCCATTCTAGGGGATGTGAAGAGGTATCGCATTGTGGCTTTGATTTGTATTTCCCTGAGGCCTAAAGATGTCAGGCCCATTTCTTTATATGCTTCTTGGCCATTTGTATCTCTATCTTGGAGAAATGTCTATTCAGATTGTCTATTTTTTACAATGGGTTTTTTTATTAATGAGTTGTAAGGGTGTTTTAGTAGTATAGATGAAAATCGTTTATATATAGGATTTGCAAGTATTTTCTCCCATGTTGTGGGTTGTCTTTTCACTTTCTTGATGGTGTCCTTTGAAGAACAACAGCTTTTATTTGTGATGAGGTCCAATGTGTTTACTTATTTCTTTGTTTCTCATGCTTTCCGTGTTCTATCTGAGAATCCCATGCCAAATTCAAGGTCATGAAGATTTACCCCTGTATTTTCTTCTTAGAGTTTTATAGCTTTAGTTCTTACATTTAGAATTTTACTCCAATTTGAATCATTTTTGTTTATGGTGTTAAGTAAGGGTCTGATTTTATTCTTCTGCATGTGGCTATTCAGTTGTCCCAGCACCAATTGTTGAAAAGACTATTCTTTTCCCATTGAATGGCCTTGGCACCCTTGTTGAAAATCAGTTGAACAGAGATGTATGGGCTTATTTCTGGACTCTCAGTTTTGTTCTATTAGTCTGTGTGTCTATTTTCATGTTAGTACCATACGGTCTTAGTTACTGTTGCTTTGTAGTGAGTTTTTAAATTGGGAAGCGTGAGTCTTTTTCTATTTTGTTCTTTTTTTCAAGATTGTTTTGGCTATAGAGGATCTCTTGCAATTCCGTATAAATTTTGGAATCAGCCTGTCAACTTCAACAAAGAAGTCAGTCAGGGTTCTGGTAGGGATTGCATTAAATCTGCAAATTAATTTGGAAAGTATGGCCATCTTAACAACGTTAAGTCTTCTGATGCATGAACAGGGGATATTTTTCCATTTATTTAGAACTCCTTTCATCACTTTCAACAATGTTTTAAATTTTTTTTTAACGTTTATTTATTTTTGAGACAGAGAGAGACAGAGCATGAACGGGGGGGGGGGGGGGCTGAGAGAGAGGGAGACACAGAATCGGAAACAGGCTCCAGGCTCTGAGCCGTCAGCACAGAGCCCGACGCGGGGCTCGAACTCACGGGCCGCGAGATCATGACCTGAGCTGAAGTCGGCCGCCCAACCGACTGAGCCACCCAGGCGCCCCCTTTCAACAATGTTTTATAGTTTTACACTTGTTTTATTAAATTGATTTCTAGGCATTTCATTCTTTTTTACAGAATGTAAATGGAATTGTTTTTAGATTTTTATTCTCAGATTATTCATCTCAAGTATCTAGAAACACAATTGATTTTTGTTCACTGATCTTGTATCCTGCAACTTTGTTAAACTTGTTTATTAGCTCTAATAGTTTTTAGTGGATTCTTTAGAGTTTTTAATATATAAGATAATAGCATCTGCAAATATAGATAGTTGTACTTCTTTTCCAGTCTGGATGACTTTTATTTCTTTTTCTTACCTGATTGCCCTGTATGGAACCCACAGTGCAATGTTGAATAGAAGTGGTGAGAACCAATATTCTTGTCTTATTCCTGATCTTAGGGGAAAAGCATTCAGTCTTTCACAAGTAAGTATGGCCTTAGCCGTGTGGTTTTTTGTACATGCCCTTTATTAGGTTGAAGAAATGCCATTGTATTCCTTGTTGTTCAGTGTTTTTGTTGTAAAAAAGTGTTGAATTTCGTCAAATGCCTTTCCTACATATGTCTTCAGATGATCATGTGCTTTTTGTTTTTCACTCTGAAACTTTTGGTAAATTTCTGTTGGTAATTACAAGGACATCTCCCTGTTCAAGAAACATTATCTCCTCGGTGTGCAGACTATTTGGTTCACAGTGGGATTCTCAGTTTGAAATCGTGATGCAAACCCCAAGTATCTATAACTACAAGTTCAGAACCATTGATCAAACAACCGGCTGTCTGCATGATAACGTGGAGTGCTCACTCTTTTATTTTGTGAACCGGGCAGTATGTCAGCTTACAGGGTGTTACAGAATCCTAGAGTTGAAGACCCTTAAATGTTTAAGTTATCCCGTCTTCTGTCTGTTGCAGAAACCTCCTCCACGGTATCCCAACAGGTGGTCATCAGCTTAGAACCCACTCTTGGGAATTAAAGCAGACCTTCTGGAAAAGCCTCTGGGCCACTCTGTTATAAACTGTTTTCCACAAAGACACAGGCTTGGTTTTCTGTATTTTCTTACTTGCTAGACTGAGTCAGGACTCAGCTTCCGTCGTGGCCTCAAACCTGACTTACTATATAATCCTAGCCAAGTTCCAGCTCCGCTGAACCTCAGGTTCCCCCTCTGTTAAATAGCAATAGCAATAATAATAATAATAATAATGATAGTTACAACATGTTATGTTGATGATGTCAGTTATATCTGTCCCAGCTTCTTTACAGATACTGGAAGGGGGGCTCTAAAATAATTTATATGAAGACAATTAAAGAATATAAAATTACCTTATACATTCCAAACATTAATAGCAGGCTACTTTGGTGCGATCTGGAGTACAAGGAACAGGAATTAATGCCTGAATGGGGTAGGCGCTCACTATTTATATTAGTTCCTTAAAAGTTCACAAAAGCAGAGCACAGGGATTTCGTTTCCCTTGGCATACATGAAAAGCTCAGCAGATACCCGGGCTGGAGTTGAAACCGACCTGAGCAGTGTTCACTGCAGAGTGGAAGAGAAGAATGGTCTGGAGCAGAACTGAGTCCCCCGACTCCGTTCCAGGGCAGAGCTCTTCTCTGAAATTCAGATTCTGCAGGCTCGGCTCCCAGTGTGTGGCCGTATCAGTACAAAGAAACCATCTCCACAAAACACTCATACTGGCAACATTACTTTGGCTGCCGCATTTAAAGTCTTGAAGGAGGATTTTAAATAACAATCTGGCACTAACAGAGAGTGGTTTTGAAGACTAGCTTTGTAGCTACTTACTTTAGAGATTATTTATTTCTGTACTGACCTTCCCAAGAAGCCTCCTAGAGCCAGAGGCTTTGGGTTTCTCCTGCTCTTGTAGATCTGAGGGCTTCAAATGTTGACATTTGCTCTGAAGGAAAAATGAGAGCTCTTGGCATATGTGTATTTCAGCAAAGAGGACTATAAACCTCCAGGACATTTGCGTCTCCAATTTTCCCTTTTCCCTTCTATTCAAAAGACTCCCAAATCTAAGGATTCATATGCTCCCATCCAATTTAGACCTTAGGCATTTCTCTGAGGAGCCATGGAAATCCGTGAGCTAAAATCTTCCAGGTAGATCAATATCACCATCAGAACTCACTTGGTTTCCCCTTTCAGGTACTGATAGCAGAGGAAGACAGATTTGAAAAGCCAGAAACCACTGTTCTTTCCCAGAGTTCCAGGATGTTTTATGGCAACCTTTCCCTGTCCTGGCAAATTACTTTTTGGGGGGAGAAGAGGGCAGCGGAGAGCCCTGCTTCTTGACCCATAGCAGCAGGCTCTGGTTTGAAAATAGCAAGTCGGTAGCACTTGCTGGGATGGTCATGTCAGCTGGAACCCTCGCTCCCCTGAGGGGCTGAGGTTAGCAGTTTTGTTTGTTACTCTGTTGCTGTCCAGCTAGCTGGAGAACAGTCCAGTATTATAAGGACCCTGGCACGTGGGAGCTGAGAGCTCTCGATAGGCACTGTAATTAAAAGGGAGCACAAGTGGGTTGAAAGCAGAACACATCCCTGCCAGGGTCCTTTGCCAGGGATGAGAGATTGTATTGTCTGTACTTTGCTACTTTACTCTGATGGGAGAGTTGGCCTTCTCTGGGTCAGTAGGAGGCGTGGAGCCTTGCAAATGTAACCAGCCCAAGCCCCTGGGTCCTATTTCTGCATTGTCTTGGTTTAGGGACCAAACTGGAGTTGATCGCTTGGTTTCCTTTTCCAAACATTCAGGGTCCCATGAAGAGTTTTCAAGTTGTGCCTGCATTCCAAGTGGTTCCAGAATGTCCTGTCTCTGCCTGGGTAGCTCAGCTGGTTGGAGGCATTCATTTAAAGAGGCAGAGTGTGGGTCCTTGTCCTTGTAGGCCAGTCAGCTTTGTTCTGTTTTGTGGCTGTGGGCTGCACCTCTAACTCCAATCTGGTAGAATGTCATGGATAAATTAATGCAAGTTAAGTGCCGAACATCGTATACAACTTATAGAAGATATTTAATCTATGATTGGTCAGTGAGTGAACTCAGACCCATCAGAGAATCAGAGAACGATAACGATAAACGTGACTTTAGAGACCACCTGTTCCATCCTTTTACAATATTATTTGTCAAAGGAAAACACAACTTGCCGTCAATGTTGGACTTCTCATTTGGAGGGCAGGGATGGCCTCTTCTTCTCAGCCCCAGGTGCCTGGCCTGGCAGCTAACTAGAACTCGAGTGGTGGTATTTAGTGACCTTCAGCCCTGAATGGCCCTTTCTAATGGCTTCCCCGTGCAAACACCGCACTGGGTACAAAGGCTATCAAGATTACAGGGTATTGAGTAGAGAAGCCTATAATCTAAGAAAGAATTCACCCAGAGCAGTCCTTCCTCTCCCGGGAAGAGAGCTCCCAGCGAGCATTGTGGCCATTCTGGAGCTCAGAGGAGGCCGAGCCTATAGGGTTGCTGCTTGAGAAGGTCCCTGCAGGTGAGGGTCTTGGGACCACCGGGGTGACGTGAGAGCAATGATCTTTCCAACATCTTGGGGACCCATATAGCAAATTGTTTCTTTTGAAAAGAGCCAGAGTCCCAGTGGCACCCTCCGCGCAGAGGGGCAAACCGGGTGGCTCTAACACAGTAGAGAAAGAGGCAAGTTCTAGGGGGGCTGGGGATTGAGGACACAAACTTACAGAAGGGCAGGACTGACTCTAATCACCCAGGCTGGGAGGGAGTCTCCCTACTTAGCAGACACCCTACTCAGGAAGCCCCAGCCAGGGCCAAAAGCTCTGTTAACAATTCCAGTTGTGGTGTGTGTGTGTGTGTGTGTGTGTGTGTGTGTGTGTTTAATCTTGATTTCTTGGAAGTATTTGTGGGTTTGCTGGTATGAGGCATATATTTCCACGTTGGTGCGTTTGTGTGATAGGAACATGTAGGCCTTACTCCTAAAGCAGCTGGATATATTCGTGGCAGAAGCCGCCCAGGTCTAGACTGGACGATACCTAGCAGCGTTGAGGAGAGGCGCATTATACGGGAGGCCAAAGATGAGGCCAGACTCAGCGCTCTGGAGGCCTTGGCCGTATCAGCCTGCTTTTACTCACAGATGTCTCTCTGCTTTAAATGATCTCCTTTCCTCCTTACTTATTTCAGCTCAGATCCCTATGCTGCCGTGTAAACCGCCTGGCTGTGGGGAGACATCTTCTAACCTTCTATACTGCTCCTCGCTGCACAAAGTAACTAAATATTCAACTTGGTCATCAGAATGGGTGAGTTCATATCCCGGCTCTGCCATTACCTGTATGACTTGACAAATTAGTTAAGCCCTCTGAGACTCAGCTTCCTTATGTATAAAACAGAAATATAACGGCAATAATAATAGCACCTCCGGATGAGGTTATTGTGAGCATGAAATGAGACAATACAAGTAAACTATTATTAACATTTTTTTAATGTTTATTTTATCTTTGAGAGAGCGACACAGAGTGCCAGCTGGAAAGAGATAGAGAGAGAGAAGGAGACACAGAATCCGAAGCAGGCTCCAGGCTCTGAGCTGTCAGCACAGAGCCCAAAGCGGGGCTCGAACTCACAGACAGCGAGATCGTGACCTGAGCCGAAGTCGGACGCTTAACAGACCGAGCCAATCAGGTGCCTGTAGACTTTAATTTTTGAAACAGTTTTCTTCTTCAAGAAAACCGAGAAGCTAGTAGAGTTCATATATACCTCACTTCCAGTTCCCTCTATTATCAACATCTTATATTACTGTAGTACATTTGTTACAGTTAGTGAACGAACATTGACACGGAAGTCTCTGTATTCTTTCAGGTTGCCTTAGTATTTTCCTAATGTCTTTTTTCTGTTCCAGATCCATCCAGGATACTACATTACATTGAGTCCTCATGTCTCCTTAGACTCCTCTTGGCTGTGAGTTTCTCAGACTTTTCCCCCTGTTTATGATGACCTTGACAGTTTTGAGAGTTTCTGACCAGGTATATTGTCGGATGCCCCTCTGTTGAAATTTGTCTGATGTTTTTCTCATAAGATTGGAATGTTGGGTTTTAGGGAAGTAGTAAAGTACCATTTTTTCACATCATATCCAGGATACATACAGTCAACACAGCTTATGACTATTGATGTTGACCTAGATCGTGTGCATGCAGTAGTGTTTGTTACTTTTCTCCAGTGCAGAATAACCCCTTTCCAAACCGTACTTCTTGAAAGAAGTCATTATTCATAGCTCATACTTAAGGAGTGGGGAGGTATGCTGCTCCCTCCTTGAGGGTCAAGTATCTACATGTAATTCTCCTACACAGGAGATTTTTCTCTTCTCCCAATTTACTATTTTTATAATTTATTTTTATTTTTATAATTTATTTTTCAGAGAGAGAGAGAGAGAGCGAGAGAGAGAGAGCAAGGGAGGCGCAGAGAGAGAAGGGACAGAGGATCTGAAGCAGGCTCCATGCTGACAGCAGAGAGCCCAATGCAGGGCTCGACCTCACCAACCATGAGATCATGATCTGAGCCAGAATCGGATGCTTAACCCACGGAGCCACCTAGGTGCCCCTACGACCCCAATTTATTTATTTATTAAATCATTCACTGTTATCAGTATGAACTCCTACATACTTATTTCATACTTTACTAATACAACCTATTAAAATACCTTATCTATTTCATTGCTTAAATTGGTTCAGCTTTGGCCATCGAGAGCTCTTTCAGTTGGGTCCTGTGTCCTTTTGATGTACCCCCATCATCGTGGGGTTTTTTTGTTTGTTTGCTTTTGTTTTTATTTTAGTGCTTCCTTACTTTCTGGTACTACAGGATGCTCCGGGCTCATCTTGTGTACTTCCTGTTCCGGTCCTAGAATTAGTCATTTCTCCAAGGGGCCCTGGTCTCTTGTAGTGAAGAATGGCATTAGAAACCAAGATCTGAACGCTAGGTGTGCACATTGCTAGATGTGCACGGTCATTTCTTCAGGCCCTCTAAGCCAACACAGCAAAAAAAAAAAAAAAAAATTGTGTATATGCTAACCCATGGATATACATATCTAGGAATATTTCCATATATAACCTTGCATATGCACAGTAAGCTAAACGTGGGTCTTACTGAGGTTTCTGACTCCCGTAGGGTTGCACATAAAACATCTCAGCCTCCTCCCTGCGCTTATCTCTGTCAGTGGGGAATTCTTAACTCCTAGAGGGAGAGACCTGGCTCTCAGTAGCTGCCATTCATTTACCTAATTGTTCGGTTCCAGCACACTTGTACAGCAATATCAGAATTTTTTAACTGTACCCCCATGGAAACATTATCAATGGGAATGTAGTATCGGGGCGCCTGGGTGGCTCGGTCGGCTAAGCATAGGACTTCGGCTCAGGTCATGATCTCACAGTTCCTGAGTTCGAGCCCCACATTGGGCTCTGTGCTGACAGCTCAGAGCCCGGAGCCGGCTTCAGATTCTGTGTCTCCCTCTCTCTCTGCTCCTCCCCCACTCGTGCTCTGTCTCTGTCTCAAAAATAAATAAACATGAAAAAATTGAAAAAATGAAAGAATATAGTATCTATGTGTAGTTCATTACCTTTAGTATTTTTTCAACTTTTTTATTGTGGTAAAATACACATAACAAATTTGCCACCTTAAGAATCTTGAAGCATACAGTTCAGTGGTATTGCATATATTCATTCTGTTGGGCAGCGATCACTACCATTCATCTCCATAGCTCTTTTCATCCAATAAAACTGAAACTCTATATCCTTAAACACGAACTCCCCACTCCTCCCTCCCCCAGCCCCTGGAAACCACCCTTCTACTCTTTCTATGATTTTAACTATTCTGGTACCTCACGTAAGTGAAATCATACAGCATTTGTCTTTTTGGGCCTGGCTTCTTTCACTTAGCAGCATGTTCTCAAGGTTCATCCATGCTGTGGCCTATGTCAGAACTTTCTTCCTTTTTAAGGCAGAATAATATTACATTGTATGCATATCCTACATTTTGCTTATTCCTTCGTCTGTTGTCAGACCCTTGGGTAGCTTCCACATTTTAGCTATTTTGAATAAAGCTGTTATGAAGATGGGTGTACAAATATCTATTCAAGACCCCGCTTTTAATTCTTTTTGGTATTGGCCCATAGAATTGCTGGATCATATGGTAATTCTCCTTTTAATTTTTTGAGGAAATCTCCTACTATTTTCCACAAAGGCCGTATACTTTACATCCCCATCAACGGTGCACAAGGATTCCAATTTCTCCACATCCTTACCAACACTCGTTGTTTTCTGTTGTTGTTGTTTTTTTTAAATAGTAGCCATTCTAATGGGTGGTACTCATTGTGGTTTTGATTTATATTTCCATAATAATTAGTGATATTGGGCATCTTTTCATGTGTTTGTTGGCCATTTGTGTATCTTATTTGGAAACATGTTTATTCAAGTCTTTTGCCCATGTTTAAATGGGTTGTTTGAATTTTTTGTTGTTGAGTTTTAGGAGTTTTTTAAAATTGTAGATTCTAGGGGTGCCTGGGTGGCTTGGTCGGTTAAGCGTCCGACTTCGGCTCAGGTCATGATCTCACGGTCCGTGAGTTTGAGCCCCGCGTCTGGCTCTGTGCTGACAGCTCAGAGCCTGGAGCCTGTTTCAGATTCTGTGTCTCCCTCTCTCTCTGCCCCTCCCCTGTTCATGCTCTGTCTCTCTCTGTCTCAAGAATAAATAAATGTTAAAAAAAAAAATTTAAAATTGTAGATTCTAGATATTAATTCCTTATCAGCTATGTCATCTAAAAATATTTTCTTCCATTCTGTGAATTGCCTTTTTACTCTGCCTTCGATGCCCTAATTTTCATGAAGTCAAATTTGTCTTTTTTTTCTTTTGTTGCCCAATCTTAAATGTTGATATGCAAGCAATCATTTCGAAGTCGAGCGTCATGAAGATTTTGTTTTCTGTCTCCTTCCTAGAGTTTTATGGTTTTAGCTCTTCTGTTTAAGTCTTTGATCCATTTTGAGTTGATTTTGTATTTGGTGTTAGGTACGGGCCAGCTTCCTTATTTTGCATGTGGATATTTAGTTCTCTCAACACCATTTGTTGAAAAGACTGCCATTGAATAGTCTTGGTACCTTTGTAAAAAATAATTTGACCTTGGGGCGCCTGGGTGGCTCAGTCGGTTAAGCGTCCGACTTCAGCTCAGGTCACGATCTCGCGGTCCGTGAGTTCGAGCCCGCGTCGGGCTCTGGGCTGATGGCTCAGAGCCTGGAGCCTGCTTCCGATTCTATGTCTCCCTCTCTCTCTGCCCCTCCCCTGTTCATGCTCTGTCTCTCTCTGTCTCAAAAATAAATAAATGTTAAAAAAAAAATTTAAAAAAAAAATAATTTGACCTTAGATGCAAGGGTTCATTTCTGAGCTCTTTTGTATTCCATTGTTCTATGTGTCTGTCTTTATGGTGATATCACACTGCTTTGATTACTGTAATTTTGTGTTAAGTTTTTATTTTATTTAAAAAAATTTTTTAAATGTTTATTTATTTTTGAGACAATGTGAGAGACAGAGTGCAAGTGGTGGAGGGGCAGACAGAGGGAGACACAGGATCTGAAGCAGGCTCCAGACTCTGAGCTGTCAGCACAGAGCCCGATGCGGGGCTCAAACTCACGAACTGTGAGATCGTGACCTGAGCCAAAGTTGGATGCTTAACTGACTGAGCCCCTCATGCGCCCCTGTGCTGTTTTTAAATAAGGAAGTGTGTGCTCTCAAACTTTGCTCTTCTTTTTCAAGATCACTGCGGCTGTGGGTCCCTTGAGATTCTGCAGGGATTTTAGGATTAATTTTTTTTAAAGAAATCTTTGTTTGGATTTTGATTGGGATTGCATTGAATCTGTAGATCACTTCGGGTAGTATTAAATACATTTTAACAATATTAAGTGTTCCAATCCATAACATAGGACACCTTTCCATTTATTTATGTCTTCTTTAATTTCTTGTAACATTTTGTAGTTTTCATTGTAGAAGTCTTTTACTCCCTTAAGTTAGTTCCTGAGTATTGTATTCTTTCTGATGCTATTGTAAATGGAATAATTTTCTTACTGTCTCTTTCAGGTTATTTGTTGTCAGTGTATAGAAATATAACTTTTGGGCACCTGGGTGGCTCAGTCGGTTAAGTGTCTGACTCTGGCTTCAGCTCAGGTCATGATCTCACAGTTCGTGGGATTGAGCCCAGTGCTGACAGCATGAAGCCTGTTTGGGATTCTCTCTCTCCCTCTTTATCTGCCCCTCACCTGCTCATGTGCTCTCTCTCTCTTTCTCAAAATAAATAAATAAACATTAAAAAAAGAAATATAACTCTTTTCTGTGTGTGTTGATTTTGTATCTTGTTTCTCTCTGTGTGTGTGTGTGTGTGTGTGTGTAATCTTTTAGAGTTTTCTACATGTAAGAACATGTCATCTGTGAACAGAGATAATTTTACTTCTTTTCCAATTTGGATGTTTTTCTTTTTCTTTCTTTTTTCTGAATTGCTCTGGCTCAGACTTCCAGTGTTATGTTGAATAGAATTGGTAAAAGCAGGCATCCCTGCTTTGTTTCTGGTATTAGAGGGAAAGTTTTCAGTCTTTCACCACCGAGTATAATGTTCCCTATAAAATTTCACATATGGCTTTCATTATGTTGAGATTGCTTCTCTATTCCTGGTTTTTTGAGGGTATTGATCATGAAAAGGTATTGAATCTTGTAAGATGCTTTTTCTGCATTAATTGAGATGATCACGTGTTCTTTCTCCTTTAATTCTGTAATAATTGGTTGATTTCGGTATGTTGCATTCCAGGAATAAATCGTACGTGGCCATAATGTGTAATCCTTTTAATACATTGCTGAATTCAGTTTGCTAATATTTTGTGAGGGTTTTTGCATCAGTGTTCATGAGGGATATTGGTCTTTAGTTTTCTTATAATGTCTTTGGCTTTGGTATCAATGCAATGATGGCCTCACAGAATGATGTTAGGAAGTGTCCCTCCTCTTCAATTTTGGGGAAATTTTTGTAAAGGATTAGTGTTAATCCTTACTGAAATGTTTGATGGAATTCACCAGTGAAGTAGTCAGCTCCAGGGCTATTCTTTGTCAGGAGATTTTTGTTTGCTGATTCAGTCTCCTTGCTAGTTATAAGTCTGTTCAGATTTCCTACTGCATGATTTGTCTTGGTAAGTTTTGCGTTTCTATGCATTTGTCCATTTCATCTAGGTTATCTGATTTGTTAGTGCACAGTTCTTATAGTAGTCATAATCCTTTTTATTTCTGTAGAATCAGTAGTGATGTTCCTATTCTCATTTGTGACATTAGTAATTTAGGTCTTCTCTCTTTCTGGTCAATTTAGATTAGGTTTTGTCAATTTTGTTGATCTTTTCGAGGGACCAACTTTTGATTTCATTGATTTTTACAATTGTTCTTCTCTTTTTATTTATTTCTCCTCTGCTTTTTATTATTTTCTTTCTTCTGCTAACTTTGAGTTTAGTTTGTTCTTCTTTTTCCAGCTCTTTAAGGTTGCTGATTTGCAATCTTCACATTAAAAAATATAAGCATTTATAGCTACAGTTCCCCCTTTGCGCTGCTTTCACTGCATCTGGTAAGTTTTGATCTTTTGCATTTTGTTTTAATTTGTCTAATTTTTCTTATAATTTCTTCTTTGATCTACTGGTTGTTTAAGAGTGTGTTGTTTAATTCCCCCAAATTTGTAGATTTTCCAGTTTTTTTTTCTTATTGATTTCTAACTTCATTCAGTTGTGGTTAGAGAATACACATTGTGTAATATCTATCTTTTAAAATCTGTTGAGACTTAATCTGTGGTCCACAGATGGCCTATTCTGGAGAATGCCTCATGCACATTTGAGAAGACTGTCTGTGTGTTCTGTTGTTGAATGGACAACTCTGTATGTGTCTGTAAATCTATTTGGTTTATTGTATTATTTGAGTCCTCCTATTTCCTCACTTATCTTCTGTCTGGTTGTTCTATCCATTCTTGAGTGGGGAGTACAAAGTCTCCAATTATTGTTGAACTGCATATTTCTGCCTTCAATTCTGTCCATTTTTGTTTCGTATATTTCTATGGTCTGTCATTAGGTGTGTAAATCTTTAAAATTGTTATGCCTTCTCTTCTTGCTCTATTGAAACCTATATTAATATCTAATGTCTTTTGACTCTTGTTTGCGTTCTGGATTTACAGTCTATTGTGTCTGATATCGGTATAGCCACCTCTTTTCTCTTGGTTACTATTTGCATGGACTACCTTGTACTTTTACTTTTTGTAAAAAAAGTTTGTACCTTTTACTTTTACCTTTTACTTTTAATCTATATGTGCTTTCGGATATAAAGTGAATTTCTTATAGAGGGCATATACTTGGATTATGTCTTTTATTTTTTTTTATTTAAAAAAATTTTTTTAACATTAATTCATTTTTGAGAAACAGAGAGAGCATGAGCGGGAAAGGGTCAGAGAGAGAGGGAGACCCAGAATCCGAAGCAGGCTCCAGGCTCTGAGCTGTCAGCACAGAGCCCGACGCGGGGCTCGAACTCACGAACCGCGAGATCATAACCTGAGCTGAAGTCGGACGCCCAGCCGACTGAGCCACCCAGGTGCCCCATTGGATTATCTCTTTTAATCCATTCTGCCAACCTCTGATTGGAGAATTTAATTATTTAATTTAATATAATTACTGAAAGGGACTCACTCTTGTCATTTTCCTGTTTCCTTTCTATGTGCCTTGCAGCTCTCGGTCTCTGGTTTCCTGCATTACTCTCTTTTTTTGAGGATAGTCGATTTTTGTGTGTATGTGGTGAAATAACGCTTCCCTTATTTTCTTTTGTGCATATTCTGTAAATGTTTTCTTTGTGGCTTACCATGGGAATTACAGTTAACACTCTAAAGTTATAACATTCCCATTTGAATTGACACCATCTTAAATAACATACAAAAACTCTGGTCCTTTACAACTTTGTCCACACCCTGTCTTTAACATCACGGTCTCCACTCATTTCCAAGCTACTTAGCACCTCCCCTACCCCCTCCTCCTTTGGTGAGTTGTTTCATACACTCGTGACAGAGTTAGAATCTCTCACCACCCTCTGCATTCCTTCCTGGGGTCCCCTGACCTCCTAAGTACTTTCTGTTTTTAACTTACATCCATTAAGGATCTGTCCTTAGTAATGTGCAGTTCTGTGGGTTTTGATAAAACCATGTCATAATCCACTATTACGGTATCATATGGAACGTTCACTACCCTAAAAATTCCCCATGCTCCACCTAGTCACTCTTTTGGTAATTAAATAAAATCCCGTTGTATTGTATGAATTTTCTACACTCTACTTATTTACCTACTGGTCACTTCCACTCTTTGGCAATTATGAACCAAACTTCTGTAAGCATTCATATGCAGGTTTTTGTGTGAACATGTATTTTCAAATCAATTGGGTAAATGCAGAGGAGCACAATTACTGGATCACATGGTAAGACAACGTTTAGCTTTGCAAGAAACTACCATACAGTTTCCCAAAGTAACTGTACCATTCTGCAGTGTCACCAACAGTGATGGGAGGTCCTACTGCTTCTAATCCTTGTCAGCATTTGGTATTGTCGATTTTTTGGATTTTAGCAATTCTAATAGGTATGTAGTGGTACTTGGTTTTAATGTGAAATTCCTTAATGACAAATTATGTTTAACACCTTTTATGTGTTTATTTGCCATCTATATACCTTTGGTGAGGTGCCTGTTCAAGTATTTTGCTCATTTTTAAATTAGGTTGTTTCCTTATTGTTAAGTTTTAAGGATCCTTTGCGTATTTTGGATACAAGTCCTTTATCAAATATATGATTGCAACTATTTTCCCCAAGTCTGTAGCTTGTCTTTTCTTTCTCTTAACAGTATTTTTCACAGAGCACACTTTTTAAATTTTTTTTTAATGTTTATTTATTTTTGAGACAGAGAGAGACAGAGCATGAACAGGGGAGGGGCAGAGAGAGGGAGACACAGAATCTGAAACAGGCTCCAGGCTCTGAGCTGTCAGCACAGAACCTGACGTGGGGCTCGAACTCACGGACTGCGAGATCATGACATGAGTCAAAGTCGGCCGCTTAACCGACTGAGCCACGCAGGCTCCCCCAGAGCACACTTTTTAAAAAAAAATTTAAATGTTTATTTTTGAGAGAGAGAAAGAAAGAGAGAATGAGCAGGGGAGGGGAAGAGAGAGAGGGAGACAGAATCCAAAGCAGTCTCCGGGGTCCAGGCTGTCAGCACAGAGCCCAACAAAGGCTCAACCTCACGAGCTGTGAGATCATGACCTGAGCTGAAGTCAGATGGCCAACCAACTGAGCCACCCAGGCACCCCTACAGTAAGTCTTGAGGTCAGATAGTGTCAGTCTGTCCACTTTGTTCTTGTCAGTATTTTATTGGCTATCCTGGGTCTTTTGCCTTTATATTGTGTTTCAAACTTTTTTGACTCAAAAGGCCTAGCTTAGAGTCTTATGTAATTGAAGGTTCTAAATTAATTGTTCACTGCCTACCACTGGGTACAACTAAAGCCATTGAAGACACTTGAAAAGGTTCTTCTTTTTAATTTTTTAATGTTTATTTTTGAGACAGAGAGAGAGAGAGAACACAAGTGGGAGAGGGGCAGAGAGAGAGGGAGACAAAGAATCTGAAGCAGGCTCTGGGCTCTAAGCTGTCAGCACAGAGCCCGATGCTGGGCTGAAACCCACAAACCGCAAGATCATGACCTGAGCCAAAGTTGGACACTTAAGCAACTGAGCCACCCAGGCACCCCAAAAAGATTCTTCTTTTAAGTGGCCTAAACTTTTCTATCTGAAACTTTCCCAACATTTTGAATATTATATGTAATGCAAATGGACAGTTATCATTATTAGGCACCAGAATTATTCTTAGGGAAAAATATGCCATTTTTTGGAAAAATGCATGAAGGCATGAGACACAACATAAATTGTGGCTATATGCCCTGGTTGAGACAAGGAGAAGACTCTTCCAGTTTCCAAGAGGGAGGATCAAAGAAAGAGGAAAGGAAAGAGAAAGAAAGGAGGAATTAACAGATGGAATGAGGTCACGGTCCACATTTGCTAAAGCAACCCCTAGAAATTCCACAATTGAAGATCAGGGATTTCTGATGTTTAATTTGGAAATCTTCATGTTGAAGACACAAAGAAATGGAAAAACATTCCATGCTCATGGATTGGAAGAATAAATAATGTTAAAATGTCAATACCATCCAAAGCAATCTACACATTCCTTGCAATCCCAATCAAAGTTGCACGAGCATTCTCCTCAGAGCTAGAACAAAGAATCCTAAAATTTGTATGGAAGCACAAAAGACCCCAAATAGCCAAAGTAATATGGAAGAAGAAAACCAAAGTGGGAGGCATCACAATCCCAGAATTTAGCCTCTGCTACAAAGCTGTAATCATGAAGACAGTATGGTACTGGCACAAAAACAGACACATAGACCAACGGAATAGAATAGAGATTCCAGAATTGGACCCACAAATGTATGGCCAACTAATCTTCGACAAAGCAGGAAAGAGTATCCAATGGAAAAAAGACAGTCTTTTTTACAAATGGTGCTGGGAGAACTGGACAGCAACATGCAAAAGAATGAAACTAGACCATTTTCTTACACCATACACAAAAATAAACTCAAAATGGATGAAGGACATGAATGTGAGACAGGAAACCATCAAAACCCTAGAGGAGAAAGCAAGAAAAGAACTCTTTGACCTCAGCCGCTGCAATTTCATACTCGACACATCTCCAAAGGCAAGGGAACTAAAAGCAAAAATGAACTATTGGGACCTCATCAAGATAAAAATCTTCTGCACTGCAAAGGAAACCATCAACAAAACTAAAAGGCGACCGACGGAATGAGAAAAGATATTTGCAAATGACATATCGGATAAAGGGCTAGTATCTAAAATCTATAAAGAAGTCACCAAACTCCACACCCAAAACACAAATAATCCAGTGAAGAAATGGGCAGAAGACATGAATAGACACTTTTCTAAAGAAGACATCCAGATGGCCAACAGGCACATGAAAAGATGCTCAACATCACTCCTCACCAGGGAAATACAAATCAAAACCACACTGAGATACCACATCATGCCAGTCAGAGTGGCTAAAATGAACAAATCAGGAGACTATAGATGCTGGTGAGGATGTGGGGAAATGGAACCCTCTTGCACTGTTGGTGGGAATGCAAACTGGTGCAGCCACTCTGGAAAACAGTGTGGAGGTTCCTCAAAAAATTAAAAATAGATCTACCCTATGACCCAGCAATAGCACTGCTAGGAATTGACCCAAGGGATACAGGAGCACTGATGCATAGGGGCACTTGTACCCCAGTATTTATAGCAGCACTTTCAACAATAGCCAAATTATGGAAAGAGCCTAAATGTCCATCAACTGACGAATGGATTAAGAAGATGTTGTTTATATACAAAATGGAATACTACGTGGCAATGAGAAAGAATGAAATCTGGCCATTTGCAGCAACATGGATGGAACTGGAGGGTAATATGCTAAGGGAACTAAGTCAGTCAGAGGAAGACAGATACCATATGTTTTCACTCATATGTGGATCCTAAGAAACTTAACAGAAGACCGTGGGGGAGGGGAAGGGGAAAAAATTTACAGAGAGGGAGGGAGGCAAACCATAAGAGACTCTTAAACACTGAGAACAAACTGAAGGTTGTTGGGGGGTGGAGGAGAGGGGAAAGTGGGTGATGGACATTGAGGAGGGCACCTGTTTGGATGAGCACTGGGTGTTGCATGGAAACCAATTTGATAATAAATTATATTCTTAAAAAAAGAAAACAATTAAACCATGATTTTTTTGGTGATTTTATTAGGAAAAAAAGAGAAAATCTTCATGTTGCTGTGGAATAACATTCACTTTCGATCCCTCACCACCTCAACTATTTTCTCTGCAGCCTAGCACACTTACAAATGCTTTGTGTGAAAGTTGTGTTTTGTTTTAGGAATTCAAGGACGAACTTGAGTTTCACTTCTGCAGAGAAGAGCAGACATAGCACCTGCGGAAACTGAGAATGAAATGAGCCCACTAGGAATTAGCAACCACGTTGTTGAAGGTTTGGGTTTTGACAGGGCATGAATGGGAGTTTGAGCTCAGCTTATCTGGCTCTCAAGGAGCCAGGAGATCCCAGCTCAGCCGGCATCTGCATTACACATATTACAGGAAGGATTCCTTTAGAGTTCTCGGATTACCCTAGCAGTGTTCTTTTTTTCTTTTTTAATTTTTTTACATGTTTTTATTTTTTAAAATTTACATCCAAATGAATTAGCATATAGTGCCACAATGATTTCAGGGGTAGATTCCTTGATGCCCCTTACCCATTTAGCCCACCCCCCTTCCCACAATCCCTCTAGTAACCCTCAGTTTGTTCTCCATATTTAGGAGTCTCTTCTGTTCTGTCCCCCTCCCTGTTTTTATATTATTTTTGTTTCCCTTCCCTTATGTTCCTCTGTTTTGTCTCTTAAAGTCCTCATATGAGTGAAGTCATATGATTTTTGTCTTTCTCTGACTGACTAATTTCACTTAGCATAATACCCTCCAGTTCCATCCACGTAGTTGCAAATGGCAAGATTTCATTCTTTTTGATTGCCGAATAATACTCCATTGCATATATATATACCACATTTTCTTTATCCATTCATCCATTGATGGACATTTGGGCTCTTTCCATACTTTGGCTATTGTCGATAGTGCTGCTATAAACATGGGGGTGCATGTGTCCCTTCGAAACAGCACACCTGTATCCCGTGGATAAATGCCTAGTAGTGCAATTGCTGGGTTGTAGAGTAGTTCTATGTTTAGATTTTTGAGGAACCTCCAAACTTAGCAGCATTATTTTCTTTGATTCTATCAACAGTCATGTGATATATACGTTATATATATATATTATATATATATATTATATATATATGTATATATATAATATATATATAGTAGATTGTACAAATTTAACACAACCTACAATGGGCTGGGCATTGTGACATATTGCTGGGAATATGCTTGGATGACATCTTATATGCAAACTTCACTTTGACAATTTAATTTATTCAAACTGATGGTGATGGAAAGGGTTTGACATCTTCAAAAATGGAAGAGAAATCATTAAAAATAGACTGTCCTTAAAGACTATGGCATAGGTGAGGATTTCAAGGTAAAGGGAGGTGAATAACTTTCCTAAGGATACACAACCTTTGAGCAGTAGATTCATTCACTGGATCAATTCAAAGAGGAAGTCTTATTTTCCTAGTTAGTGGAGTTCTTACCTCTCAGTACTCAGAGATCTACCTTGGCCATGTAAGAAAACTTGGCTAGCTCTTTTCTCTCTTTTTCAAAAGAAATGAAAAGAAATGGGGGGGGGGAACCACATCTCCATGGTCATAACACACTGAATTTTGGCTAGCTCAGAGTCTCTCTCCCTTGTCCAAATCTTGGAAGGCTTTAGTGAACGAGGCACTGGCAGAGAGCAAAGTGGCTAGGGGTAGGCTTTTTCCCACTCCATGCTCCTCCCAAGACTGGGGATAGTCAACTGAAAACCAATCAATAGAAGTTTCTTTTTTTTTTTTTTCTGTATAAATAGTTGTCTTATCTGAAATGACCTTTTCCAAGAGCTAATAGCCATAAATTTTTGCAGCTGGACATGTTTAGAAATGCCTCTTAGCTATTTTTGTTGATTTATTTGCTTTGTCTGTATTTGTGCAATCCAGCTTTGGACGTGGAAGTGAGCAGTCCTGGTCTCTAGTCCTCCACCTCTAATGACATAAATTCAGGGAACATAGTTCTTCCCTGTGGGAAAACCTCCATATGGAATGGAATCCCATGGAACCATAATAGCTCCGTGTAGGAGGAATTACTACATCTTGGAGAATCGTCGTCAGTTCCTTTTGTGGTAACGTCAGTGAGTGTGCATTTTCCCTGGCCTGTTTTGAAATCTGTCTGCTTATCTGTCTATCTATCAACCGTCTATCTATCTATCTATCATCTATCTATCTATCTACCTACCTACCCTCCAATGCTCAATAATAAGGTGCTAATATAATATGGAGTAGTAACTCACTGGCATAGCAAAGGCCACAAAAATGCAAATGACTTGCTTAAGGTCATACAGCTAACAAAAGGATATATCCAGTGTTACAGGTCAGTCCTAAAGCCAAAATGCTATGTTTATTATACCTTGCTGCATTTATAGTTATGACATTTTTGGTTAAAAGTAAAAATAAAAATAAAAATAAAAATAAATGTGGAGATGTTTTTGTTTCCCTCTGTATTCATTGGATCACTGATTTCTGGAGGGAAGGAAACATGAATGGCACAATAGAGAGAACTGGTCATTCCTCTGTCCTTTTGCTTTTAGAACAATGTTACCTCTTTCTGGACATCCATTTCCCAGGCAACAATATATACACCCTGAGGTCTAAAGTCAGAAGGCTTCCATGAAAAGAATGCAATGCTTTGAGCCTTAGATGTAGAGCAGAGCAATAAAGCAATCAGTGTGGGCAGGGCTAAACTTAGATGAAATTTAGAAATAGAAATTTTTTTTTTCTCTTCAAGCTTCCAGCGTTCTTTCTTGGGCTTTCCCCTCTGTTTTATAATGGCCCCTTTTCAGTATCACAAGTTGGTCTCTGTTGACATTAATAAACCTCTTCAGATGCAGGGATAAAGGGTTCACCAATTTTAAACTAATTCACTAGTTTTTCTCGGGAAGATGCATAGTTTAGCTGGAGATGGGTTCTTAAGCTTCAAGAATGAATCTTGAAGGGTGGGATTTCAGATATCAGTTACAAGTATCAATCAGTTAACCTCCAATCTATCATCAATCAATTGATCTTCATTGGCCCTGAAGTCCCACCATTGTTTGTTTCCCTTATGAATCAGAGATGGACCTACAGAGCTGATTTGATTGAATTTACCACCACGAGGACTAATTTCTCCATTCAATAGCTGAAACCAGAAGAGCTGGGAGACCTGCCCCTCACCTCACAGTTAGTAAGTGGTAGACAGTCTACAATCAATACTTCTTCCTAGGATTGTAGAACCAGAGGGCTGGCATGGATCTTGAAGTTGCACCATGCATGTCCAACCTCCTCATGACCTTGTTGCCAAACACCTGTCACCTCCCCAGTGGCAGACAACCCACATCAGCCCAGTGATTTTTCAGAAATTACTGATCTGAGCTCTGTGTCACTTTGATGATTCAACCTAGGACAACACAGAAGTCTGTTCCTTCTCTCCTCTTCTCGCCTCACCCTGGCCCTGACTTTCCTCTTCCGGACTAAACATTCTTAGTTTCCTCAACTCTCTTCATGCGATGTTTCAAATCCCTGCGTCCTCTGAATTATGCTTTTCTGAACTTGCTATAGTTTTCCTCCAAGTATGGGGCTCAGGACCAAGTGCAGTGCTCATGGTGAGGTCTGGGCTGATTCATTCGTTCATCCACTCAGCAGACATATGTATTTGATTGATATCAGACTTCTCTCCGTTCAGTGCAGGGGAGGGAGGGATGCTTAGCTCCATTGCCTGGGACACAATGTATTTTTGGTTGCTGCCCCAAATCAAATTAGTTCTGATTTTTAGGGGCTTACGGTCAGCTATCTCCTTAAGTCCTTTCCCATGGCCTCCTGTTGTAGCACGTACCTCATTCTCTACCAACCTACTTCTCTGTGTGGGAAGCCCATCCCGTTCCTCTGGGGTGTGTGCCTACACAAGCTTTTATAAAACGTACTTGGGTTGTAATGAGAACCTTTCCTTAGATCTAGGTCCAGGTATGTTCCTTCCTGATGCCAAAGTTGACATGCTCCCAGTCTGTCTCTGCAATAAAACCTCATCAGTAAGACACAGAGCCATCTCCCTGCTCTGGGGTCAATCAGGAGCCACCGAGAGGGGTGGTGAGCTCACATGTGCAGGAAGATGCTTCCATGGGTCATGGAAAACTACCCATCCGGTGCCTCCCCACCGCTTCCTCCGTGCAGTTGAGCTGACTCAGAAGGGAAAAAAGGCAACAGCTCCGTAACGGGGCACACAATTGAAGTCAAGGTCTCAGAGGCATTTATCTGGAGTCGGGATTCTGGAAATGAGGGGCTGCAGCACTTTGACATCTGTACCACTGGCGTCTCTCAGGTCTCTTTCCGCACCCACACCATCCCGCCTCACCCCTTCCTATTCCCTTCTCGACCCGAAGAGTTCCTTCCAGGGGAATTTCTTGATGCAATTTAAACATTGACAATAGGTCTCAACTACCTATTAATAAGGTAAGGAAAATTTAAACCCAGGGACATCACTTGTGTGAGTCACACTGAGGGGGACCTTCGTCCTAAGCCTCCATCATCAATTTAACCCCGTCAATTTGTACATTTCACAAAGGGAACAACAAAGGAAAAGTCTGCAGCCTCTGTGAGTGTCTTGCTTCTTTAATTGCATTCAGACGTCTCTCCTGCTGCCATGTCCTTTATGCTGGGCTTTGTGGCAGGAAGATGTGGTCCTTCCAACCAGAGTTCTGCTACCGGCAAATAAGCACCTCCCCTTTGCCCATGGCCGTCCTCAGGACCCACTCCACACCTCACTTTGCAGGGTGCAGGACCTGCGCGTATGAGCCTTTGATGAGTCAGATCTTCCTTGAAGGGGAAAAAAAAATCATCAAGGATCTAAGTATAAACAAACTCTCGGCATGGAGTGAAGGAGAGATTCCAAACTTTTCCATGCGAGAATGACTTCTTCTCCCCATCCCCCAAGTTCATGTTATGAATATTCCCTGCATTCTTCTCCATAAAAGAGCTCTACAGAGTGACCTCGTGTCCAAACTCCCATTTTCAGATGTTGTTTAGGGCCAGTTTAAGCTGTCCTGGCTTTGAGCACGAGTTCTGACGCCAGCTCTGTGTTTACTGTATGCAAATTTTAGTCAGAAACTGCGTTGCCACCAGGCATGTTCCCTCCCTCACCCTTGAACCATCCTCTTGCCTTATGCACTTTGCACACACACTTAAAAAAAAAAAAAGCTTTATATTACCAATTTGGCAGAAGGAAGTGTAAATGTTATGTCAGTGTTAAGACATGACTTAATCCTGATAGATGCGTTGTCAGGGAAGCGTGACGCTCATTGACAGATTTAAAGGACGCCCCTAAAAAAATAAATAAAAGACACCCCTGTCCCCGGCGGTGCACAAATAAGGCTCTGTCCTTCCAGGACAGGTGAGATCTCCTTGGCAAGAGGCGAGGATGGAATTTTCTTTCCTGTCTTCCGTGGACAGCTGGAGTATGTTGTCAGTCTGGGTGGACCTGGGTTGGAGCCGGGTAATAAGTGCTTCTGGATTACCAGGTTAGCCAAACCCCCGGCATTTTGGGTCCCTGCAGCTTTGAGTGAGGGATTAACCGGAATGAGCTGAGCTCTCCTGGATTGTGGAGGGCCTTTTGATGATGTCAGACATTCCAAGAGGAGGAGGTTTCAGAAGAAAGTAAGAAAAAAAGCTAAACATCTGTTCCCTGTAAAGAGAGAGATCAAGAAAACAAAACAAAACAAAAACCCCAAGCCACTCTTCCCTTCCCGGCACCTAGGAGGCTGAGGAGGCAAACCAGCTGGAAAGAAGTTTAGCAAGTGGTTTATAACCTTGGGCATCAGTGTTCCAAAATATTGATGGCCAAGCCCTACTTCCAGAGATTATAGTGCAGCTGGCGTCGGGCTGGGCCGTTGACGTTTTTGTGAAGATTCCCGGGGTGTTCCAGCACGCAGCCAATGCTGGCAACCACGGGCCCAAGGAGCAAATACAACTGAGGCCACGAGGACGCCCGTACTTGAGGGAGTCTCCCTCTCACTCCAGGGAGAATATGGGACTCTCCTCTGTGTCACCCCTCCTCTGTACCCCGTTATCTCCCCAGTAAGGGTTATGCCTGCCCCTGGATTGGCCGGGAACAGGTGATGACGACCCAGGTAGAAGAGGCCACACGGGGACCTATCTTAGACCTCTCCTAAACCCCATCTCAGGCCCAAAACAAGCTTAGGGAATAAACGAAGGTGGCCTTTGCAGAGGTGAGAGGAGGGCACGGTATGGAAGCTGAGAGATTCCCTCACAGACTTTTGACGGGGTAGTCTGTCTGGGAAAGTTTGCACGAAGGCCAAGTCTATGACTAAACTAGGAGCTCTTCATATCCCGGGACTATCAGCCCTGCCCCTTTTCTTGGGCAGTAAATAACTCTTGACCTTGAAAAACAAGCCCCGGTGACACATTCGTGATGGCTGTGGGAGAAGCAGAGTCTGCATGTCTCAGTGCAGAACTCAGCGCTTCTAAACCTTGTCTGACCCTTTTGACTTGGCTTTCCTCATTGCAAAAAATGGCAGTGAGTACGGCCCTGAGAGCCACCAAGGAAAGGGTCCCATGTCTCACGGTGAGTTCTGCAGTGCTCCATCAAGCCCCCAATACCGGAGAAACGCACCCTCCCAGCTGCTGGGGATGTTGACGCTGACGACCCACACTGTGTCTCTCAGGGGCCACCACCTTACCCAGAAAGGAACTGCATTGCCCAAGGTTACTCCACTTTCAGGAAGTCGCTGATGCTGCGATACAAGTGCCCATCCCCTTTCCTCAACCCGGGACACATCAGCTTTGGAGCCTCTTGAAGTATCGTGTGGGGCCTCAGTTGCACCTGCATTATGGGTCAGCTTCCTCAATGTGCCGTCCTCACTTCCTCTTGGGTGGATTTTCGGAGTGCACTCTCAGTAAACCTGCACGCAGCTCTCTATCCCAGGGCACCTGAGCTAAGTGACTTTCCCTTTGTGGCCCCCGGTCCCTCCGAGGTCAGCTTGAAGATGTGTGGCATGAACAGCACCCTGGAAAGACGACTTCCTTTGTTAGGAACGCGTTTTGTCAGGTGTAGCTCTGGGCCGTTCATTTCCCCTTCTGGCGGCTCCGGCCTTCCTAACGAGGCCTGGGGAGGACAAACGGGGCCACCGGTGACAAAGCTGGTGACGCTAGCAATTTGCACCTGAAGTAACTTGAGAGATAGATTGCAAAGGAATTCCAGATACCAGAAGCATGTGGTATGCTCAGGAGAGCTGCTGGAAGTGGATGGGTGTGAGATTAGCAGAGATATTGAGGGAAAGTTGGAAACGCGACGAAGAAGAGAAGGCAGAGAACCTTCTCTAGAGAGGAGAGATTTTTAATTTCCTGGATTACTTTTAATGGTTAAAAAAAATCCACATCTGTTAATTTACTGTGAGAGCCTTTGTAATTTGAGAGCTGATGGCCTTCTCGGGGAGGGGAGGATGGCTACGGATTTGTGCAAAGAGTTAAGTCTCATGATGCGAACATGCTACGGGAGGCCCCACCTGTGTGTACAATGTACTTAAGGGATTAGAGCAAACTTTGAAATTATGATAGGTTTTACCTGGAGTAAGCACCTTACTCTTTAAGCTTCTATTTCCTTGAAGGAGGGGGGGGGGAAACCATCACTTTTCTCTGGTAATCAGGTGCATGAGACACTCTGCTTGTGGGATTTGATGAAGGCTTAAGTGCAGGCAGATGAAGGATGTGTTATGTATATATTTTATTTTAAACCTATTTTCAATACTTGGTGACTGCAGTTCAAAGGTATTGCTTCCAAGGGGTCTACCTGCCCTGAATGGAGGTGACATTTCCAGGGAGAGGAATGTGCCAGAGAGCCCCGGGAGCCCCCTTGCAGTGGGGAGGGGCTGGTGGCAGATGAAAGGGTAATTTTAAAAGAAGTTTCACTGTGCTCTCCATATTCCCTTCAGGGTCTTCCAGAAATGCGTGTAAGTACCTGAGGCTCTCTATTTAACCGAAAGGGCGGGGGCTGGAGCAGGTGATTTTTAAACCGAAGGCATCAATTTCTTCCCTTTCCACAGGATTTACCAGGGTGCGTGTGCGCGCGTGCGCGTGCGTGTGTGTGCGTGCGCGTGTGTGTGCGTGTGGATGGGCAGTGCATTTATAAAAAACGCCCGTCATCTGCCATTGGCTAAGCTACCGTCTTTGATTATTTGGTCTCCTTAGATTTGTCAGGCGGGCTGAGGGAGGGAGAACACGGTAACCCCAAGTGTGCAAGCTCAAATAGGTCAAACCTATTGACCTCAAATAGGTCAAGCTCAAACCACACGCAAATAGGTCTAATAAAGTCACAGTACTTTATTTTAAAAACACTCATGTTGGAAAAAAAATACATAGAAAAATAAAGTTTGGCTGGGGTTCTTTACTAAATGTCAAGTCACAGGCTTTCCCATCACAGACTGCAGCAGGGTTAGAGAATCCAAACTAACATAGGAAGCGAAAAACAGGCTGTCTGGGTGAAGTGGTCAGGGGCGCCCTCGCGTTCACCCACCAGGTACCCAATGGGAGTTCTTCAAGTGCCTGTTCCGCCAGTTCAGATGTGGGTGAGTGCCTTGCTCCAGTGGAGGAAAAGCAAGACGGATTCACAGACCAAATGACCTTAAACAAAGGCTTTTTTTTTTTTTTTCTTTTTTGCAACACAGCACGCCATCATGGTACAACGTTCAATATTTGTAGAACAGCAGGTTAAAAGAAGTAAATGGAGAGGGTGGGCGAGAATGGGTACTGAGCAGGGAGTGAGCACTAAATGCTTCTCTTAAAAGACATGTGAACGGAGCAAGCAATCTAGGCCAGTCCGCTGGCTGTGCCCCGAGTACTTGTCAGCAGCCGAGCATTTAACAGTATTTCAACGTGGAGCCCAAACGGTAGAAAATGGGGTGAAACGGGCCAACTTTCTATCAACTCTGGCAGTTTTGCCACCAACAGTAAATCGGCCCTTTTAATAGGAGGAAATTGAATGGTTTCTCACTAAACAGAATTAAGTAGTGGGATCAAGAGATTTCCAGGCCTCAGGGTACCTCATTAGTAACTGGCTTCTTTTACTCTGATGTCTCCCCTCTGCCAGGTCACCTTAAACAATCGGGTGGGAACAGAAGGTGGCCCAATTTCTTCTTTGCCTTCTTCTCATTCTTGCTGAAGTCACTAGTTGTCTCTTTTTTGGGGGACCCATTCTTCATAGGCATTAAACACAGTTCCCGAAGTATTTGGACAGTTTCATTGTCTGGTGATGGACGCCACTATAATGTTTTGAAAACTGTTTCCTTTCTCTGAGCCCCTTCTGGCAAAGTGCCCCCTCAGCTTGTGGCTGGGGACCCAGCTCCCTAAGGTGCCAGCTGCCTTTTCTCTGCACCCTGCCCGTGAACCCTGTATTTCCACCGGACGGCTCAACGATGCCCGGTTCTTCATTTTGTTCTCTTTGTGTCTGAAAGCCCAACACCTCTTACCTTCTCTGCCTTCTCCTCTGGGGATCCCAGAGGGCTGTCAGACTTTGAACTGTAACAACAGAGCCACCAGAAAGTTTATAAAGGTAGCAGTGACCTTTTAGAGCTGTCGAGTCTTTAAATAGGGTTTGGGATTTAATGTTGTATTTTAAAAAAAATAATTGCTAGTTAAAAAAAAAAATGCATGTCTTTTAGCCAAATCAGAATCTCCAGCCCCCTCCACTATTTTTTTTTTTTTAACCCCAGGAGAGATAAAGCCTTGTGGGGTGGGGGGGGGGGGGGGAGGGATAAAGACCAGATCTCAGGCTAAATAAGGAAGGTGTATATGTTAGGTGCAGCCAGACTAAAAGTCTGGACTGAAAAGAAGCCCTTCAGCGGGTGATTGTTGTGGAGAAGGAACAAAAAATAAAAGAAGGGAGGGAGGACAGGAGTTTACAGGAAAAGGATTATGTGATCTGCCATGATGTAGTCTGAATTACAGCCCGAAAACTCCAGGAAATTTCTCGTTCAAATTCTCAGGTCCAGGGCAAAAAAGGTCCAGGGGAAGCTTTTATTGAACCTTTATTAATAAAAATGTAATGCCGCCCAGCAGCAGTGCCGAGGGCCCTCCGCAGGCTGCTGTCTCAGACATGTGGAGACTCTTCTGGCCCGGGCCCACCCCTTGCAGCAGAGTTCTGTTTATACAGCTTGTCCTAAAACCACGGTGAGTGCTTCCTGTTCTACTTGGGCCACCCTGTGAATACTTAAGGTTGGCGTGTTACTTAAAAAGGAATAATAAGAAGCTTATATTTTCACCTCCTCCTACCCATCTCCATATCCCATGCCGATCTGTGCTGAGCAGGACCGGTTTCTCTGTAAGAGCCTCTGGCTTCCACTCTCCCACAGGGACAGGGAGAAACCTTCGTTGTAAACCAAGGCCAACGAGAGGTTTTTGAACTTAGGTGTGATTCAGGATTCAGGAGGTGACACCTTCATCCTGGCCATCCTGTTTCCCTTCAGGTTTGCATCCCTCCAGGCTGATGCTCAGTTACACAAGAGGATGGAGTTGAAACAACATCCTCGGAAGTGATGGGGACTGCTCATACGGAAATAGAAAGTGCTAGAGACAGCACTAGACTTTGTCCCTCCCCACTTCACGCAGGTCTTTAACAGCAAAAATGGCCCATTTTATGTGTTAGGGAGCCATCTGGATATTAGTCACTGTCCCAGATCTTTCACTAGCCCCCCCAGTGAAGAACCTAGGATGTCCATGCAAACCTCTAACAATTTCGGCCTGCATACCTCTTCCTCCTCTGTCCTCCCTGAGCCTGGTCCCTTTTGCCATCCAGAGAGACACGCTGGGGAAGGCAGTGTTTTTTGATCATTCGTGATTGTCATCTGAGCTGGCATTACCAGAAAGCCGGGTTCCAGCCTCCCAAGCAGTACAGGTAGGGGTAGTAAGGGTAGCTGTTACACATGGAGATGAGGGAGGCTTGAGATAAACCCTCCTCTTTCAGAGCCGGCAGGGAGGAGTGCTTCTCCAGGCCTCCCAGGTCCGAAGTGAGTTGCTTTCGCTTGGTCTTATAGCGTCTGTTCTGGAACCATATTTTCACTTGGGTCTCAGTGAGCTTGAGGTTCTTGGCCAGGTGAGCCCTTTCAGGAGCTGACAGATACTTCTGGTGGCTGAACTTCCTCTCTAACTCAATGACCTGAGTGTGGGAGAAGGCGGCTCGAGAGCGCTTCTGTGGCTGCTTCGGGGTTTGGGGAAGGCTTGGCAAGGCGCCTGCACTGTTTTCATAGTCCAATAGATAAGCCTCAAAGTGTCCATCTGGAGAGAAGGGAGAAGGAGGGATGGGAAGGAAAAGGTTACATGTTAGAGGGTAGAGAACGGAATTCAATACACCCTTATCTCCGTGGTAGTGAACAAACGGCCCAGTGTCATCTTGGATACATTTCACTTTCTTCACATGACTAAGGAACTCTCCCTAGTAGGGAGTGACTGAATCCGTATATTATGTATTCGTTTTCTAATAGTCATCAAGAACCCAAAGTTAGGAGAGGTTAGTGGTGGAACTTCCTGCCGTATCGTCCAGCAGAATTAAACGGGGTCCTGGATCAGTGTATTGAGGTGGGAGAAGGGACCCAGGCAACACACAGAAAGAAAACACCTGGTAAAGCAGGACCCAAAGACATCAGTGTTAACTTCCAGGTGGCAGGAGAGGGTCTGCGCTATAGGAGAGGTGGCGGGGGCTAAGGACAAGTTCATTCTCTGACTTGAGTCCCCTTTTTTCTAAACAAGCCTGTAGGATGCCTCATCCGAAGTGACAGGAAAGGAAATAAGAGTAGTTTAGAGGTGTCCAATGGTGTTATATTTCCTGAAGGCCCGAGGGGCCTTCCAAACTTAGTTTTATTGCCCATGGAATTGGGAAGCAGAGGGGGTCTTCCCTGGTCAAACCCTAATTTATTGATATTAATAAGTTGCGATCAGTTATTTGTTATATGGTAGTAATCGTAACTGCCAAGAGGCAGCGAGGGGCGGGCGCCGATCGAGGGTCGCGCGGTGCCTGGGGGCGGGTGGCGGGTTTTTCACCGGGGACTCGGGCTGGGGACGCGGTGCGCGCGCTCGCAGGGGAGCCCGGGGCGCCAGAGCCCGCGGGGCTGAGAGCGCCGTGCCCGGCGAGTCCAGCCCATGCAAAAACCCTGCGCCGCTCGGACGGCCGGGCTCGGGGTTAATTTCCGAGGCGCGCCCGCGGCGGGAGGCGGTGGGGTCCCTTGGCCTGTCGCCGCGGGGCCCCGCATCCCTGCAGCCGGGGCTGCGCCCTCCCCGCCTCGGACCCGCCCTCGCGGCCCCCAGGCCGGCCCGCCCCTCCTGCGGGACCGCACCCTGGCCCAGCCCGGCCGCCTCACCTGGCTCGCTCGCCGCCGGCTTGTCGGCCTCCTGCGCAGCGCGCGGCCGGGCGCCCCACTCGTCCTCCGGCGCCCCAGCGCCGCCTCTTCCTCCCTCGGGCTCCGGCTCCAGCTCTCGCCGCGCGTCCGGCTGGCACGGGGGCTGCGGGCTGCCCGTGTGGCCGCCGCGCCGCTCCGCGCCGTCCCGCAGGATGTCCTGGATGAAGAAGGAGGTGAGCGGCTTGGACTGGCCGGCCGCCCCCGCCTCCCTGGGCCGCGGCTCCGGAACCCTGAGCATCCCGGCGGCTCGGCTGCAGCCCCGGCGGCGTCAGCTGCGTCCGCGGCGTCCGCACCACTTTCACTTTCCGCCGCCCCGGCGCACTTATAGCCCCGGGGGAGCGCGCCGCGCCGCCTTCCCATTGGCCGCGGCCAGCCGGGCCCAGCCGCGGATTGGCCGCCGGCGCTCCAGGTGAGGGGGGTGGAGAGGGGAGTCCCTCGCGGGGTCTCCGTCACCGCTGCCCTGGAGGATTCCTCCCCCAATTCCTTCTCCTCGCCCTTGGCCTGCATCCCTCTGCCCTGCGATCTTTCCGCTGGCTCCGAATGAGCACCAAAGAGGGTCTGCTCTGCTCCGACCCACATCGGAAGTTTAGACCTTCTGGGGAAAGATGATGCAGAAGAGACAGACCCGATTTAGCTCTCATAGATTGTTAAAGCGCCTTTGCTCACGAAGGGTGGTGAAATTACTACGACCCGGTTTACAGACGCAATTTCTGGGGGCCCGTGACAAGGAGAGATCGGTAGCAAAACTGGATCTCCTAAGGCTTTCAAAGGGACAGGACAACTCAGTGCTGCACCCGACCCCAGGCTGGATTCTGTACTGGACGTTATTGGGGCCGTTGATGAAAGTGGAGTAAGGACGATGGATTAAAGTATTGAATCAGTGTTAAATTTACTGAGATTCTCACATGTGGAATTTCAGAAACAAAACAGGTGGACATACGGGAGGTGAAAAAAAGAGGGAAATAAACCACGGGAGACTCTTAAAGACAGGACTAGCAGGGTTGCTGGAGGGAGGTGAGTGGGTGATGTGTATTAAGGAGGGCACTTGTGAGGAGCACTGGGTGTTGTATGTAAGTGATGAGTCACTGAAAAGTCTACTCCTGAAACCAATATTTCATTGTATGTTAACCAACTAAAACTTAAATTAAAAAAAAAAAAAAAGAAAAGAAAAACAATTACTGAAATGAATAGTAAGTACTGTGACTCTGTAAGAGAATATTCTTGGGAAATAAACATGAAAGTGCTTAGGGGGAGGCCCACGGTGGAAGAAACAGCCTGAAAGGATTCAGAAACAATGATATAGGTTGATGGATAGATGCCATCTGATAAAGTGAATGAGTTAAATATTAACAGTTGATGAATCTGGTATGCTGGTGTTCTTCTGAACTATTTTTATGTATGCAACTTTTCTGTACCTCCTGATCTAAGGCACCTAGCATTCCACTGGAAACTTCACAAGGGGGTCATGTGGAGTGTCTGGGGAGGAAAGAGAGGGAGTAGGCCATTGTGGATAAAGCAACCGCCAAAGAGAACCACGCTGTCTGTATAAGGGGAAGGTCTTTGGCAAATACGGTCTTCTTCTCTCATTTTTTTTCATTTCAAAAAAAAAAAAGTTCAAACATTTTCTTTTGCAATATTACAGATTTACAGGAGTTTGCAAAATTAGTACTCCCGGGTCCACCCAATGACATATTATGTAACTGCAGTATGATATCAAAACCAGGAAGTTGACATCAGTGCATTACCGTTAACTACAGACGTTATTTTATTTTCATCATTTTAAAACCTGCGTTCGTTTTTGTGTGTGTCTAGCTCTATGCAATTTTATGACATGTATAGATTCCTGTAATGCTACCATCAAGATCTAAAATTGTTCCATCACCACACAAGAACTTCCTGTGCTATCTCTTCGTGTTTGTGTATCCAAGCCCCTTCTGTCCATCTCTGACCCTCAGCAACCACTAATCTGTTCTTCATCTCTATAGGTTAACCATTCAGAGAATGTTACACAAGTGGAACCAAACATCGTATCAATGTAACCTTTTGCAACTGGCTTTTATCATTAAGTGATGTCTCTGAGGCCCACTTGTTGCATATATTGTTGTTAATAGTTAATACTTTCTTATTGCTGGATAGTATTTCACTGTGTGGATCTCCCTGAGTTTGTTCGACCATCCACCCACTGAGGGACAGTCGATGTGTTTCCGTTTTTTTCTCTGGTATGAACGAAGATGCTGTGAACAGTCATGCACAGCTTTTCATGCCGAACATGAGTTTTCGTTTCTCTGGGATAAATACCCGGGGCGGCAACTGCTGGGTCACGTGGTAATTGCACATCTAGTTTTGTAAGAAGCTACTAACCTGTTTTCCCCAGTGGTTATACCACTTTTGATTTCCACCAGCAAAATATGAGAGTTCCAGCTTCTACATATCCTCATCAGCATTTGGCATTATCACTGTTTTTTATCTTAGCCATTTTAGGAGGTGTGAGGTGATATCTCACTACGGTTTTTAATGTTTAGCTTGCATTTCCCAAATGGCTAGTGATATTGAACATCTTTTCACGTGCTCCTTTGCCATCCATATCTCCTCTTTGGTGAAATATTTGTTCAGTTCTTTGGGGTTTTAATAATTCTTTTTAAAAAAATTTTTTTTAACGTTTATTTATTTTTGAGACAGAGAGAGACAGAGCATGAATGGGGGAGGGTCAGAGAGAGAGGGAGACACAGAATCTGAAACAGGCTCCAGGCTCTGAGCTGTCAGCACAGAGCCCGACGCAGGGCCCGAAACCACGGACTGCGAGATCGTGACCTGAGCCGAAGTCAGACGCTTAACCGACTGAGCCACCCAGGCGCCCCTTAATAATTCTTTATATATTCTCTATGTGGGCCTTTGTTGACTCTGTGGTTTGCGAAGATTTTCTCCCCATTTCCGGCTTGTCTTTTCATCACTTAAACAGAATATTTCACAGCACAGGAGGTTTTTTTATGTTGGTAGACTCCAACTTACTGATTTATTCATTTTACATATTTTGCCGTTGGTGTCATACCTGAGAATTACCTGCTTACCCCTACTACAGAAGACGCTCTCCTATGTTATCTTCTCTAAGTTTTATATTTTATTTTAAGATCCACAATCCATTCTAAGTTTATTTTTGCCTATGGTGTGAAATGGAGGTGGAGGTGAAATTGTTAAAATCTAGAGCTGGGTGGCATTTCAAATCAGTGGAGGAAATGTGAATTATTGAATAACTAGTCCTGCCATTTGGAAAAAAATAACATTCTCTTCTTATAACAAACTAAACCCCAGATGGCTCAAAAATTTAAAACATAAACAGGCGTATATTAAACTAAAAAGGTTTCCCCACATTCATCATTGGAGACATGCAAATTGAAACCACATTGATATACCCTTTTTCCACCTATCGGATTGGTAGAAGTTAAGAAGGCGGATAACGTGCAGTGTTGTTGTGGGGGGCGGAGTGTGGAGGAAGTTGTTTCCATGCCAAGTTGGAGGAAAAGTGGATCAGCTTGTTATATTTGGACGACAACTTGTCAAAATCTGTCGGAATTAAAACTGGTCATATCTTTTGACACAGCCATTCCATGTTTAGACATTTACCCTAGAAATATACAAGTATACATTGTACTACTTGGGAAAATCTCCTCGAGTTTGTCAGAGACTGATTCAAGTTGCAAAATAATGTTATAGAATAAACCATTGTGTAAAGGAAAAAAAAAGAATGGTTACAAGTTGTCTAAATGATATTTTACATTTGAGCATTTTTTGCACGTAGAATGCACCTAAAAGGATGTGAATATCTCACTAGGGGGCATTTCCTTCTGCTAATGTACAATTTCAGAAATTAAAACTGTAGAATGGAAGCTGAGCTCACCACCTCCATCTCTGCCACCTCAGGTCTCAGATGTCCCTTTGGAATGGGGACACCGCTCACAGCACTCTCCCTCAAATCGCTTCATGGGGCCTTCCTTTTGTGCTTTGTACTTGGGATGTTTATGTGGAGGGGTCTTCTCCTTTATTAGACGGTGAGCTCCTTGCCTAGGAACGATATCATCCTCATATCCGTACTGTCCCTAACACCTGGCTTAGATCAGACACACAGAAGGTGCTCGATAAATGTTTGCTGGCTGGATGTCCAGCTTTAGGCACTGGGAGGCATCTCCCAGGCTGGCAGCATTATCCATAAGGGACGGCAAGGCCCCAAGGCAAATCAGTGTAAGGTCTGCCCTTCTCCCCTTGCCATGGCCGTGACACAGGTGACAATGAGTAAGGGCAATCAGGAAGACACAAAAGAGTTGCATTAGGACACTTTAGATGGAATAGAATTCAGAGACAAATAATACCCGCTCTCCGCATGTCCTCCTCCAAATCTCTGGAGCTTTTTTTTTTTTTTTAACGTTTATTTTTGGTGGAATCTTTTGGGTTTTCCATATAGAGTATCATGTCATCTGCGAAGAGTGACAGTTTGACCTCCTCCTGGCCTATTTGGATGCTTTTTATTTCTTTGTGTTGTCTGACTGCAGAGGCTAAGACTTTCAATACTATGTTGAATAACAGTGGCGAGAGTGGACATCCCTGTCTTGTTCCTGACCATAGGGGGAAAGCTGTTAGTTTTTCCCCATTGAGGATGATATTAATGTTAGGTCGCTCGTATATGGCTCTTGTGATCTCAAGGTATGCTCCTTCTATCCTTACTTTCTTGAGGGTTTTTATCAAGAAAGGGTGTTGTATTTTGTCAAATGCTTTCTCTGCATCTATTGAGAGGATCATATGGTTCTTGTCCTTTCTTTTATTGATGTGAGGAATCACGTTAATTGTTTTGCGGATATTAAACCAGCCCTGCATCCCAGGTATAAATCCCACTTGGTCGTGGTGAAGAATTTTTTTAATGTATTGTTGGATCCGGTTGCCTAATATCTTACTGAGGATTTTTGCATCCATGTTCATCAACGTTTATTTATTTTTGAGAGAGAGAGAGAGAGCACGAAAACAAGCGGGGGAAGGTCAGAGAGACAGGGAGAGAGAGAATCCCAAGTTGGCTCCGCACTGTCAGTGCAGAGCTCAGTGCAGGGCTCACATTCACGAACTACAAGATCATGACCTGAGCCGAACCCAAGAGCCGGCCGCTTAACCGACTGAGCCAGCCAGGTGCCCCCAGAACTTGTCAATGTGCCATACACACAACAGAAGGGAGCTAAGGCTGCAGATGGCAGTAAAATTGCTAATCAGCTGACCTTGAGATGGGAAGGTTATTCTGGATCTTCCCAGTGGGCCCAGTGTGATCACAGAGTCTTACAAATCAAAGGAGGCAAGAGAGTCTGAGCCAGAGAAGGAGATGTGACACCAAAGCAAGATCACAGTGACGGGAAGGGAGAAAGACTCACTGTGCTGACTTTGAAGATGGAAGGGGAACCTGAGCCATTGAATTGACCTTCTAATCAAACTGCACGATAAACACTAAGAATTACATAGTAAAGAAAACTGATTAATGCATCTGACCCTGGGGCCTCTAGAAGCTGGAAAAGGCAAGAAACAGATTCTCCTCTGGAGCCTCTAGAAGAAACGCAGCTCTTCTGGCAGCTTGATTTTAGCCCAATTAGTCCCATTCTGGACTTCCGCCTTCTAGAGATGAATGCAGAGGCATTTACGGAAGGACGCAGAAATGAAGAGAGGATTCCCAGCTCTGTTTTGTTTTGTTTTTTATTTATTTTGAGAGAGGCCACAAGCAGGGGAGAGGTAGAGAGAGAGGGAGAAAGAGGGAATCCCAAGTTGTTAGCACAGAGCCCAACGTGGGGCTCGAATTCAAGAGCTGTGAGATCATGACCTGAGCTGAAACCAAGAGTCGGATGCTTAACCGACTTAGCCACCCAGGCACCCCACCATCTGTTTTGATATGAACTTTGAGACCTTTATTTAAAAAATTGAAATATACATTTAGACCCATAATTTCCATCCCTTTATTAAAATTGCCCTTTTTGTGGGGCTCAGTTGGTTAAGCATCTGATTCTAGATTTTGGCTGAGGTCCTGATCTCATGGTTTGTGAGTTTGAGCCCCGAGTTAGGCTCTGTGCAGACACAACGAGCCTGCTTGGGATCCTCTCTCTCCCTCACTCTCTGCCCCTCCCCTGCATGCCTGTGCTCACGCTCTCTCTCTCTCAGAAATAAACATTAAAAAAAAAGTCCTTCTTGTATATTTTCTTCAGCCATATTCTGTTGTAGGATACGCGTGATTTTGTATCCTGTTTTTTCCTTCCAACTTCATATTATAGTATAAGCATTCATATGTTGCTCCTTTAACAGATTTTAGAAGCCATCTAGATTTGGGGGAGCTGGGTGGCTCAGTCAGTTAAGCCTCTGACTTTGGCTCAGGTCATGATCTCGCAGTTTGTGAGTTCGAGCCCCGCATCAGGCTCTGTGCTGACAGCTCGGAGCCTGGAACCTGCTTCGGATTCTGTGTCTCCCTCTCTGTCTGCCCCTGCCCCACCCACGCTCTGTCTCTGTCTCTCCCTTTCTATCTCAAAAATTAACATTAGAAGCCGTCTAGATCCAAAGATGCTGAGAGTTTGGAATCATCTAATATAATTTTTTGGTTTTCTAGGGAAGAACCTGAGGTTTACAGAGACCATGGAACTATAACTAGAAGTCCAGGCTCATGAACTCCTGGCACCAACATTTCCATTGTATCACCTTCCATGCCTCTGCAGACCCCTTCCTGCCTCCAGTGCCACCTTCCAGAATGGAAAGTGGGAGCAGAGTTTATAGAATTGTCCTGTACAGGGGTGCCAGGTGGCTCAGTTAGTTAAGCAGCTGACTCTTGACTTTGTCTCAGGTCATGATCTTAAGGTTCGTGAGTCTGAGCCCCACACTGGGCTCTGCGCTGACAGTGTGGATTCTGCTTGGGATTCCCTTTCTCCCTCTCTCTCTGTCCCTTCTCCGTGCTCTCTCTCTCCAAGTTAATAAATAAAGTTAAGGAAAAAAAGAATTGTCCTGTATAAAATGTGTTTTAAAATGTCCCCGGGATTTGTTTTAGGCAAGTATGTATGGTAACACATGCAGACACAGAAATGCCTGTCATGGGGCGCCTGGGTGGCTGGCTCAGTTGGTTAACCATCTGACTCTTGATTTCAGCTCAGGTCATGATCTCATAGTTCGTGAGTTCGAGCCCCACGTCGGGCTCTGTGCGGACAGTGCAGAGCTTGCTTGCGATTCTTTCTCTCCCCCTATCTCTGCTCCTCCCCTGCTCCCACCCTTTCTCTCAAAATAAATTAAATAAACATTAAAAGTCAAAATAAATAAATAAATGACTGTCGTGAAGGGAGGGTTTATACTCACAGGTCCCTAATAACAGGAGGCGTGACACAGTGTAGGGCCACCTGGGAAATCACCGGGGTCAGGAGGCAGCGAGGGCAAGGGGACAGCATGGACTCAAGCCTTTATTGTGGTTTTTGTGGGATGGAATGGGAAAGGCTTAGGGTTGGATGGTTTCAGTCATTTCAGCAGGCTCTGGGCTCTAGGGATGGTCTCTACTTGTCTGGTACCTGGCCCTGGGGGGATTTGGGGCAGGAAGGATATTGGCTTGGTGGGCGACAGCTGGAGAACAGAGGGGGTTGGGGATATGGGATCAGGATTGGTTGGTTTGCAATTCACGCTGGCAGGCAAGTTGTTTGCCATTCCTGGGAATTTGCTAACCCCGAGAGTGGCTGGCCCTCCCCAGGTCGTCAAGGCCCCAAGGCGTCCGACTATCATAAAATACAAACAATAACAAACACGGTTAATACAAAATGCTTTGCTGGCACGCACCATTTTCACAGCGCCATTTTTCTTTTAAAATCTGTTGCAAGGCCTCTGGGAGTAGCCACACCCAGCGGATGCTCTGTCTCCATACATCACGATGTGTGTCTTCCATGAAGACACTTGATGTTGGCTTTGCTGATTCTGGAAGACAAGAAGATCAAGAAAGGAACAAGATGCATCGACCGTAACCACCACCGCAATGCAAAGGACTATACACCTTGCATCAGCCAACAAGGTTGATCAGACTTCGCAGAAGGTAGCAGTCCCAGTTAATGTCCAGATGGAGGTGGGGAGGGTTAAGGAAAAATCCCAGGGTCTAGCCTGGTTGGTGGCACAGCTTCAGGGGTAAATGTCTGGGTGCAGTGTTTGCTTCCGTAAGGCCACCTGCTCCTGACAGAAAGGAGATGGTTGGAGGTTGACCTTTCTCTTATTCCCTTTCCCTTTTATAGCCACCAGTCCCGGGCCCCTTGCCCCACATCTAATGGATCTAGATGTGCCTCAGTGAGAGAAGACTGTCTGAATTTCTCATGGTAAAGACTCCCACCATCCTCAGTATAAAATAGGCCTCCCTGGGGTGCCTGGGTGGCTCAGTCGGTTAAGCGGCCCACTTCGGCTCAGGTCATGATCTCGCGGTCCGTGAGTTCGAGCCCCGCGTCGGGCTCTGTGCTGACAGCTCAGAGCCTGGAGCCTGTTTCAGATTCTGTGTCTCCCTCTCTCTCTGACCCTCCCCCATTCATGCTCTGTCTCTCTCTGTCTCAAAAGTAAATAAACGTCAAAAAAAAAAAAAGAAAAGAAAAGTAAAATAGGCCTCCTTGGTATAGTGCCGACAGTGCTTTTTTTTTTTTTTTTAAATGTTTGTTTATTTATTTTGAGAGAGAGAGAGAGAGGTACAGCCACTCTGGAAAACAGTGTGGAGGTTCCTCAAAAAATTGAAAATAGACCTACCCTATGACCCAGCAGTATCACTGCTAGGAATTGACCCAAAAGATACAGGAGTGCTGATGCCTAGGGGCAATTGTACCCCAATGTTTATAGCAGCACTCTCAACAATAGCCAAATTATGGAAAGAGCCTAAATGTCCATCCATTGATGAATGGATAAAGAAGATGTGGTCTATATATACAATGGAACACTACTTGGCAATGAGCAAGAATGAAATCCTGCCATTTGCACCAACGTGGATGGAACTGGAGGGTATTATGCTAAGCGAAATAAGTCAGAGAAGGACAGATATCATGTTTTCCCTCATATGTGGATCCTGAGAAACTTAGCAGAAGACCAAGGGGGAGGGAAAGGGAGAAAAAGTTACAGAGAGGGAGGGAGGCAAACTGTAAAAGACTTTTAAATACAGAGAACAAACTGAGGGTTGATGGGGGATGGGGGATGGGGGAGAGGGGAAAGTGGGTGATGGGCATTGAGGAGGGCCCTTGTTGGGATGAGCACTGGCTGTTGCGTGCAAGCCAATTTGACAATAAATTATATTTCCGAGAGAGAGCGAGAGAGTGAGCGAGAGAGAGAATCCCAAGCAGGCTCCGTGCTGTCAGTGAAGAGCCCAACGTGGGGATCTGAAATCAAGAGTCAGGTGCTTAACTGACTGAGCCATCCAGGCACCCCAGTGCCAGCAATTCTTAAACCTGCTTTCCTGGGTGTGGGGGTGGACGTGTGGGAAAACACTCTCCTCTATGTTCTTGGAAGATCAGTGATGTTGGAACTCGGGCTTTCCCCTTCCTTTTCCTTCCAGGCTGGATGGGAACATTAAAACGCTGGGTCCGTATCTTACTGGACGGCTCCTGTTTGTCACCCCATCCTCATGCCCCCCCTGCAGGAGCACTAAAGACTTTTTGCCCACGGGGCGAAAAGAATCGTTTAGAAGCAGCTTCCAATGTGTCTTAGAACCCCAGAAGAGCTGGGGCGGGGAGGGGGCTGCCATTTTGGAAGAAGTCAGCGGCTTATGGAGTAGGCTCTAGCTGTGGGACCTTGGGCAAGCCACCTAACTTTTCTGAGCATGCCTTAGTTTCCTCATGCAAAATGGGTGCAAAAAACAGCATCCCCTTAAGCATCGTTGAGAGGAACATACTGAAAAACCGTAGAGCCCCGCGTGCAGCCTGCCCGGGGCTGGCTCCTTTACTTCTACTAGTCATGTTCAGCTCTCGCCCCACCTCTGCAGTGTATCAAATTTGCTTTTTTTTCCAGGCACACTGCAACGAGGCTGAGCAAATAGGAATTGTGGATCTAGGAGTCCCTCCTAAAACTGGGGAAGAGAGGGACAGGAGAGCGTGTTGAATAGATGACCAGGCTTTGGGTCCCGTCCTGCGGTTCTTTCCCACCACGCCGTCTACATCATAAAAACTCCATCTCCCAACTCTTCATCCTAGCCTTCCGACCGCTTCCACGTGGGCCTCAACGTCCTTGCCTCCTCTTGTCCCCCTTCCTCCCCGACATTCTCTTCTGCTTCCACTGACTGTTTCCAGCATGGTTTCCACCCGGGTCCCGCCCAGTCCTGTCTTCAAGCCTCTAGGCATGCTCCGGGTACATTTTCGTCTCTCATTTACCTTCACCGGTTCAATCCCCACCCAAAAGGTTTTGTAGACCTCCCCAGTCTTCATCCGTGGCTCTGCTGCCTGTTTGGGCATTTAACCCTCTACTGCCTTGGAGTATTTAATCACTGCATGTTTACCAGTTCTGCCATTAGCCTCATTGAAGGTCAGGGCCATGTCTCGGCTCCTCCTTTTCCTGCACTGCGCCAGGAAAGCAGGGAGAAAACTGACATATATCGAACGCGCACTCTGGACTGACTCACTAGAGACATTTAATCTGCACTATACAGCCCACTGAGGATCACTTTTTACAGATAAGGAGACTGAAGCTCCGAGATTGAGGGTGGCGTGCCCAGGTTCTCAGAGCTAATCCGGATTGTTCCCGGCCACACCAGGCACTAGGCACACAGCAGGTGTTCAGTAGCCTCGTGTCCTCAGGTCGCAGCATCTCCCATGGGAGCATTATAGGCAGAGGGGCAAGGGAATGAATTAAGCCACCCTCCACAAGGTTAGCCTGGACGTAGGCACCTGCCCCCAGAGTGGTTCAAAGGCACCGCCAGCCCACTGATGGCACTCGGCACCCCACGTGTTTCTGTGTAATGTTTGGGTTAACATGGTACGTGTGTGTTCGCGTGAAAATGCTATGTGAGTTTGGCGACACTTGAAGTTACCCTCCGTGGCACAGTGGCATGAATGGGTCAGACTTTAATTTTCCAAGTGGTGGTTGTCAGAGTGCGGAGCTGCAGGATGTGAGAGACGTGGCCGGAAAGAACAGGTAAGGGGACCAGCCCAGGGCCCAGGAAAACCAGGCTCAGGGAAGGGTGGCAGGAGGGGATAAGGTGCTCTGACCTCAGACTGTGAGGTGCACACAGACTGCCCAGGGGTCCTGCTAAAATCCAAGCTCTGCACCAGTGGGTCTGGGTGCACCCTGAGAGTGGATGTCTCCCCAGCTCCCAAGTGATGCCACTGCTGGTCCAAACCCCATCCTCGGGGCGCCCGGGTGGCTCTGTCGGTTACGCGTCCGGCTCTTGGTTTCAGCTCAGGTCATGTTCTCACGGTTCGTGAGTTCCAGCCCCACATCCGGCTCTGTGCTGACAGTGGGGGAGCCTGCTTGGGCTTCTCTCTCCCTCCCTCTCTCTCTTTCTCTGTCCCTCCCCCACTCACACTGGCGCTGTCTTTCTCAAAATAAATAATAAACTTAGAAAAAAAAGAACTTCCAAAAATAAAATAAAATAAAATAAAATAAAATAAAATAATAAATAAAATAGACCCCGTCTTCATCCCTTGAGTAGTGAAGGGCTGGGGGCTCTGAGCCGCTCTAGGTGGGAAGGTAGAAGATACTATGAGGGGGCGTGAGAGCCACTGTGGACCTACGTGATCTGCTCCATTTTTCCTTTGAAAGACTCCAGACCTCCTGTGTGTCTGTGCCATTTATCCCACTCGGAAACCCACTCAGCTTTCAAATCCTGTCCCTGCAAAAGGCATGTCTCTCTCTCTCTCTCTCTCTCTCTCTCTCGATCCTAATACTTTTTTTAAAAAGTCTGTTCCTCCAACTTGTGGCTGTGAATGCCAGGTCCCCCGCAGGCCTCTCTGCATGGTGGCCACGTGGGTTGGGATTTGGGGAAACCTGGCTAGTAGCTAACAACTCAACCTCATCATTGATGCCCCTCGCCAGTGCCGATCGCCCAAGAAGAGCCGCCGGGGAAGATTTATTGGGCAATGGGAACCCAGGAGTATTTTGCTAACGGTGACCTCGGTCACCTCCCCTGTCCCTGAATGGCTGCCGGCTTCTGGAGAGCCCGAGGCTGTGGGGCTGCGTCTGCAGAAGTTTCCCCGTGCACTAACTGGGTGGCCATGGTCCCTCTGTGCCTGGTCTGCTCAACAGCTTAACGGAGGCCCTCGTGGGGAGACCCACCGGGGCTGTTTGTCTAGGGAAGGAGGCTCTGACCTTCCCACACTCCTTGCTGCTGGAAGCAATTTGAGACCTCCTCTCGCCCACTCCCCCAGCTCCCGATGCCCCCCATAAAACCGAGCAGGCTGTCATGGATGGTGCCCAGAAAGGATGTATCCAGGGAGGATGAGCATCGGAGAAGGGGGCGGAGCCAACTTCCGGGGATGGGATAGGTGCACGGCCCTGTGGGATGAGGGGTGGGGGTAAGGCTACGCTTGGCTCTCCGGGGGGTTCTCCCGACGCCTGTGACTAAATAGGGCCTGGGGACCCAGAGAGGCTGTCCCACAAAGAAAACTGCTTTCTTCCAGACCCGCTGACCAGAACTTCTCTGGCAGACGTTTTCTTGAGAATTATAATAAAGCCACAGATCACTGGAGAGGGATTGAGTCACTGAGTCAGGGGTTCATATGCGGCCTGAGGCAAGTCTTGCCCCTGTGGGAGGCAAGGCCGTCCTGGTGTTTTCACAGTCCATAGGGGAAATGGCCACCCTGGTTTGGCGGGGAAGGAAGGGCAGATCTTTCCAGACCACCTCATGGTACCCCATGGGCATCAGCAAAGCCATTCATCCCATTTATGGGGAGAAGAGAGGAAATAGAGAATCATCTGGAAGGCAGGGAGATAGGTAGGCCAGAGACAGAGAAATGTCCAGAACCAGGAGATACTGCGGTATTCCGTTTTGAAAATTCACAGAATTAAATGATGAGAGACCTTAACCAGCATTTAATTAATTAATTAATTAATTAACTTATTTATTTATGTTTATTTATTTTTGAAGGAGAGAGAGAGAGAGAGACAGAGTGAGGGCAGGGGAGGGGCAAAGGGAAGGAGACACAGAATCCAAAGCAGGCTCCAGGCTCTGAGCTGTCAGCACAGAGCCCAATGCGGGGCTTGAAGCCACGAACCCTGAGATCGTGACCTGAGCCGAAGTCGGACGCTTAACTGACTGAGCCACCCAGGCGCCCACCTAACCAGCATTTTAGAAGTGGAGGAACGGAGGTGCTGAGAATCTAAACGGCTCGTCTGAAATTCTACATTAGCGACCATGTCAGAACTTGTCTCTCAATGCGTAGGTCAGTTTTTGTTTCTGTCTCCTAACACATGTGAGGCTTTTCATTATAAAATGTTTAAAGCAATCAACACATGCAGAGAGAATTGCTATAATTTAATTCATTTCATACATTTTATGAAAAGAAATAACCGACGCCACTGTTTTGAATCTGTGATGTTAATGGACACGTTAAGGCATTAAAAAAAGAAACAGCAACAACTGTTCATGCACCTCTCGTCAGGGCTAGCGGGTAGCTGATTGGTGAGTAGAAAAACTGATGGGTCAAATCCAGCATGACACCCTTTCTTCCCCAGACCTCTGGGCAGGACCGGCCCCAGCTAGAGGAGACATGGTGGGGCCAGGGGGTGGAGTGGGGTGACAGGAGCCCAGCCTAACCAGGTGTTCTGAGAGGAGCGGCTGGGTTTGCGGGACTGGCCTCTCCTTGCAGACTCCGGTTCAAGTCCCCTGAGAAACTAGGCTTGATGGGCACAGTGGGTCTGGCATATTCCTGATGGTTATCTCCTCACACAGGATGGAAGCCATTTGGTACTGAGTTCTGAGCAGGAGAAAAAGTGCGGAAAGAAAACAAGAGAGGAAGGAGGCCAGGGGAGATGCCTGCTCTTAGCAGATAGGGGAACCCACTCCTTCCAGCGAGGGCCCAGGGCCAAGGGGGGCGGGGAGGTTGGCCCATTTAATGTCCAGGCATTTAGGGTGACCTTGCACTGCATAGGGACTGAATGAAATAGAACTTTCTAAACTAGTGAGATTCAGCCATACAGAAATCCTTGGTTTAGCACCAAACAATGGTAGCTAACAGTTAACTGACACTTAAAGAGTGCTCTTTGAAGTACTTTTCTTATATTAACCCACTTAGTCCTCCCAAGAACCCTAGGAATAGATACTATTATAAATAACCCCCCCTTTACGGAAGAAGAAACCAGAGGCACAGAGAAGTTGACTAACTTTGCTGCAGGCACTCAGCTGAAAAGCGGCAAAGCCAAGATTCGTACCAAGTGAGACCGGGATCTCGCGTGTTTAACCAACAGGTGGTATTATCTTTTCTGGCAGCTCTCCCAGCCAGGGTCCCCACAGAGGAGACAATGTGACTTCCTCAAGGCACCCGTAGAAATTGTCCTTGGAGTCCGCGTGTGACATAAATTGAGGAGGGGAGTGTGTGTTGGAGGGGGGTTCTAGGACATGCTGTCTGCCTTCTAGCAGCTTCTAATCTAACTGGGAAGCGGGGAGCACATGGTAAATCAGCCTTCGTCTCACACCTGTCTCTGAGCGTACCCGCGAAACTCAGGAAATGACAGATCACATAACATAAGAATGCGTTTCTATATGATTTTAAAAACTCAGCGAAATGGTTCACACCAACTAAGGGAGTGGTTACCTCTGGGGAGGGAGTGAGAGGGAGGTATTAGATGGGGCTTTAGTGGTAGCTGCAGCTTTATGTGTTCAGGGAAATTTCTCAAGCAGAAAATAGTCACGGTAAATAAACATGTCTTGGGGCGCCTGGGTGGCTCAGTCGGTTAAGCGGCCCACTTCAGCTCAGGTCATGATCTCGCTGTCCGTGAGTTCGAGCCCCGCGTCGGGCTCTGTGCTGACAGCTCAGAGACTGGAGCCTGTTTCAGATTCTGTGTCTCCCTCTCTCTGACCCTCCCCGTTCATGCTCTGTCTCTCTCTGTCTCAAAAATAAAATAAACGTTAAAAAAAAAAAATTTTAAAAAAATAAATAAATAATAAAAAAAATAAAAATAAAAATAAACATGTCTTAAACCTTGTTAGTCCCTGGAGATAACCAAGCGGAAGGCCTGGTCCTGGCCCATGAGGAGTTTATATACTAGTTGAGGAGACAAAACATCTATCGGAAAAGACAATTAAACTTGCAAGGGATAGTACGTACTAAGTGTCAAATCAATAGTGGACAGCAGGTGCGGTAGGAATTTCATATTTTTAAAATTAGAAGGTTGGGCTGGGTGCTGTTTATTGTGCTATTATTACTATATTATTATAATATATATGTTAGTACATAAGTAGCTGGACCCTTTTCAGATGACATTTTACATGGACCCCAAATACATGACAGATAAAGGTGAACCTTTGGCTGCTCACCAGAGGCAGGGATCTGGAGACCTCTCCCCAGCCCATGCCCAGCATCTGTTTGTCCCAGTGCTGTCCCAGGAACCTCTGTAGCGTTTCATAACCCGGTTTCAAAACCACTAGACAAGGGGTCTCTTCAACTCACTTTCAAGCACTGGCAGCTTCAGGATGGAAGGCTTCATGGAGGAGGTGGGCCTTCAAAGGGACCTGGCCACCTTGAGAGGTTTGGAGTAAGTGGAGAGGAGGGGGAGAAATCTGCTTGGTAAGAGAAGCATCCTTGACTACCACACGGAAGGGTCTACACACAATTGGTGACTCGGCAGCTAAGGAGGGTACTGGAATAGAGAGAAGTCATACCACCAAATTTGTGTTTCAGAAAGGCAGTGCTATCAATAAAACTCAAAGGCAACCTACAGAATGGGAGAAGATATTTGCAAATGACATATCTGGTAAAGGGTTATTATCCAAAATATATAAAGAACTTACAGAACTCGAAACCTAAAAAACTAATCAGCCAACTAAAAAGGGGCAGAAGACATGAACAGACATTTCTCCAAAGGAGACATCCAGATGGCCAACACACACATGGAAAGATGCTCAACCTCACTGATCCTCAGGGAAATGCAAATCAAAACCACAATAAGATTTCACCTCACGCCTGTCAGAATGGCTCAAATCAACAACACAAGAAACAACATGTTGCCAAGGAAGTGGAGAAAGGGGAACCCTCCTGCACTGTTGCTGGGAATGCACACTGGTGCAGTCACTCTGGAAAACAGTATAGAGGTTCTTCAAAAAGTTAAAAAATAGAACTACCCTAGACTCGGCAATTGCACTACTAGGTATTTACCCAAAGAATACAAAACTACTAATTCAAAGGGACACACGCGCCCTAATGTTTATTGCAGCGTATCTACAAGAGCCAAATTATGGAAACAGCCCTAGTGTCCATTGATTGAGGAACGGATAAAGAAGCAGTAATACATACATACAATGGAATATTATTCAGCCATAAAAAAATGACTGAAATCTTGTCATTTGCAACAACATGGATGGAGCTAGAGGGTGTAACGCTAAACAAACAAAAAAAAAGTCAGAGGAAGACAAACATCATATGATTTCACTCATATGTGGAATTTGAGAAACAAAACAGATGAGGAGAGGGAAAAAAGAGACAAGAGACTCTTTTTAAAAAAATGGTTATTTATATTTGAGAGAGGGAGAGAGAGTGCAAGCAGGGGAGGGGCAGAGAGAGAGAGGGAAACCGAGAATCCTAAGCAGGCTCCTCGCTGTCAGTACCAAGCCTGATGTGGGGCTCAAACCCACAAACCATGAGATCGTGGCCTGAGCCGAGGTCAGATGCTCAACTGACTGAGCCACCCAGGCGCCCCAACAGACTCTTATTTTTTATTTTATTTTATTTTAATTTTTTTTCAATATATGAAATTTATTGTCAGATTGGTTTCCCTACAACACCCAGTACTCATCCCAAAAGGTGCCCTCCTCAATACCCATCACCACCCCCCCTCCCTCCCACCCCCCATCAACCCTCAGTTTGTTCTCAGTTTTTAAGAGTCTCTTATGCTTTGGCTCTCTCCCACTCTAACCTCTTTTTTTTTTTTCCCTTCCCCTCCCCCATGGGTTTCTGTTAAGTTTCTCAGGATCCACATAAGAGTGGAAACATATGGTATCTGTCTTTCTCTGTATGGCTTATTTCACTTAGCATCACACTCTCCAGTTCCATCCACGTTGCTACAAAGGGCCATATTTCGTTCTTTCTCATTGCCACATAGTACTCCATTGTGTATATAAACCACAATTTCTTTATCCATTCATCAGTGGATGGACATTTAGGCTCTTTCCATAATTTGGCTATTGTTGAGAGTGCTGCTATAAACATTGGGGTACAAGTGCCCCTATGCATCAGTACTCCTGTATCCCTTGGGTCAATTCCTAGCAGTGCTATTGCTGGGTCATAAGGTAGGTCTATTTTTAATTTGCCCCAACAGACTCCTAACTATAGAAAACACACTTAAGCGTGCATCTGTTGCGATGAGCACTGGGTGTTGTATAGATGTTCTGAATCATTCTTTGTACACCTGAAACTAATGTTACACTGTATGTTAACTAATGGGAATTTAAATAAAAACTTACCAAAAAAAAAAGTGCGGTTGGAAACAATGACAGAGTGCAAGAAGGTAATCAGGAGGCCAGTTCCAAGGCTGACCTAGTGAGGGAGGCAAGAGAAGGGGGCCCATGCAGGAGGTATCACAAAGTAACAGCAGATACCGGGCTACAGGGTGGGCTTTAGGCTCCAAGAGGCCGAGTTTAAATCCCAGTTTTCCGCTTTTGAGGTGCACATTCTTGGCCTCTCCTGGCCTAAGTTACTTCCTCTGGTAAATGGGAGTGGTAATAGTTGGACGTCATGCAGAAATGTCCCACGGATCACATGGGGTCACGTTCGTGAAGCACTCAGGTCAGGTCCCAGACCAAGGAGAGCTGTAGCCAACATGGTCCCTGACGCTCCAGGGGGTCATGTCACATCCCCCATCAGGATGGAGAAAGCAGAGAGCAGGCCAGGCCTCCCAGCGACTCGCCCCAGAAAAACGCTGTCGACAGTTCCCTTATCTGGCCTCGAAGATGAGAGTGTTAAGGAGCAAGAAGGAATCTGTGTGAAGTCGCTTTCCACCTGGATAGCATCATTGCATGAGTCACAGATGTACTGCTTCTGGATACACAGTTGTCCTGAAGGCTGGGGTCCTTTGGGGCTCAGAGGTGAGGGGAGCTGCTGAGGGGAAGCGAAGCAGGAGGCAAGGAACAGCTTTGTGTAGGCGGCGTGGAACCGAAGCAAGTCCTGCTGTGTATCCGCCACTTGTACCTAGAGGGGTGGCCAGGTCAAAACAGAGGCTACAGCAGCCAGCAGAGGAGCACTGCAGACCTGGAGGCCGGGGTGGTTGGTACCAGGGAGTGTCCCGCTGTCCCAGGGACAGTGGGTGTGTGCACTCGTCCAGGCTGATCCTTACTCCTGGTGTTTATGCACGTGAGCCCCTGACTTTTGTCCTTCCTGGGAGGAACCCTGTGCTTCTCCTCTTACAGCCCTTCTGTGTCACTGCTCAGTTCCCACTGCCTGCAGCCTAGGGGCGAGCCGGGAGGTGCATCACAGCCTCGGCCCGGCTCCGCGGGTAAGGCTACTTGTAGGTCAGGAAGACATTTCTCTGTCAAGTAGGAGAGCAGAGAGGTGCAAGAGTTGCATTGCCCCATTTCTTTTCCCCTAAGGATAAGAGCTGCTGCTTTTAAAGGGCCGTGATTGTCAGGATTCCTTGAGAGGGTGGCAGGTTACGAGATTCGTGGTCTGCAAGGACGCTGATAAGAGATGAACTCTACTTCTCCGGGAGAGGTCAAGCAACACCAAGGTGACATTAGTGGGGGGCCTTCGGCCGTGGGGGTGTCTCCACTGCCCCTGTTTTGCATTTGCTGCCTCAGAGATGATAATGTGGCCCCTCACAGACAGAATGAAATGATGCACCCCGTCTCGGGGTGACGGGTCTGGCTGGGTCACTTTCTTTAGATTTATGGTTGTTAGACCCATGGAGGCACCCGCCTTACCCCACAGGCTGAGGCCTAGAAAGAGAGGATGCAAACACATCACACTGCCAGTCTACCCCCTCCCCTGTAAATCCGACTCTTACGAGGAGCTGAGAGTCCCTCATATTCCTGATACGACCTAAGAGTTCCTGGTATTGACCTATATCAATTGAGGATTATCAGCACGTGAACTGCCCTGGGGCAGATAACTCAAGAAGAAGATATCATCCAGCAGGTGAGCTGGACTTTTCTAAAGCGCCCCCATCCTTGGGGTCTTGCCTGGTGCACCCTACCCCCCTGTGATGCAGAGGAGCTTAGCTCTTCAACTAGCACTTGGCAGGAGAATGCCAATTCCTCCTCGGTTTTGGAACCGTGAGGACGTGATTCAGAGGAGCCAGTAGCTGGGTGGCCGGCCATGGTTTCAGCCGGCCCAAGACGACAAAGCTGACCGTGTAGAGCGAAGCAGAGACGAGAGGTGGATGGGAAGGGGCGGGATGAGTTCAAGTTCCTGCTGTTAGCCAGCTTCACCTTAAGCTTTCCTGCCATTTGGCTATGTGGGCCCGCCGGCAAGTTGCCTTGACTTTTGTTTTGTTTTATTTTTCTCATGCTGGTGTGAGTTGGGCTCCTATCCCTTACAACCCAGAGAGTCACAGATAACCGCTGGTTTAACCAGCCCCGTTTCATACAAGGTGAAGTTGAAGCCCAGAGAGATGAACCACCTCGCCCTCCATCGCTGAGGTGGTCAGCGGCAGAGCTAAGCCAGGATCCAGTAGATTCAATTATGTGGATTCTCAAAGCAGTTCTCACCTCAGGTGGAGTGAAGAACCTCTGCTCTGGATCAGAGCAGTGCGTTTTGAAGGAGCCGATCAGATCACTTTCCCTTCTGGGTGTTTGAGTAAGAGCCTGGGGAGGAGAGCCGGAGGCCGGAGTGGCTCATTTACCAGCAATAGTTGTATTCCAGAGGCAGACAGTTCTATTTTAGATACTCAAGTTCAAACCAAGACAGAGGATTTGTACACAGGAGCAGTGGGGTTATATTCGGACCCCTAACCTACAAGCTATGCGACCTTGGGTGAGTCCCTCACTTTCCCTAGTTTCTGTAGCTGTATGGGAATCGTACTCTCACACGTGGTGATTAAATGAGGGACAGTATTTATAGAGGACATTTGTGCATGGAAAACACACATCTCACAACCACCGGCATCACCAGCATTGGTGTTCGTCACACACATTGAAGCCATGGCCAACAGCTGGTGTCTCTGGAGCCCTCAGTCTATTGATTCACTCCGTCTATTCCCAACTGTCAGTATCCAAACAGGAAGGCAAAGGGCTTGACCTGAAAAAGAAATCTGAAACATTGCTTACAGCCAAAAGCAAAGGCGTTGCGTGGAGTCCCAAGGAATTTGGGGAATTCCCTTTTTCCCCCATGACGGAAACTGGAGGCAATGGTGCCCCCTGGTGGGAAGCGTCAGTACTGCAAACCGTGGCTGTGGATTACTCCATCGGTGCCATTATCTCTAGATGTTCTTGGGCTATATGTAATGCTTTTAAGTAACGTGTTTACAGGACTTATTCTGAATGCAAATGTCCCTCAGTGGAGAACAGGATGCCATGGGAATCTCTGTGATCTCTTACGTCTCCAATATCTGAAGGTGCTCGTTAGGCCAGACCTTTTCCCTCTCGTGATGCTCTCTGAGGTTGGGATGGAAATAGCAGGTTCAGGACGACACCAAGATCAGTCAGAGAGCATGTGATGAGTGCTCAATCGTCAGTAACTACACCTGTCTGTTTAGGTAGAGCACAGTGAGGTGCAGCGTCTGAGAAAGCAGGTGAAATGGCAACAGTCTAATGGAAAGTAAATGAGCTTTGGAGGCTCAAGTTCTACCTCTATCATTGGTGGTGATTTGGGATAAGTTTCTTAGTCACTTTGAGGCTCAGTTTCCTAATTTGGGAGCTTACTGGACTCTTTGGGCGCTAGAATTTAGGGAGGGATTATGGTGATTAATTAATATAATGCATGTCAAGTGTTTAGTGTGGGCACTTAGCGTGGGCTTAATAAGGATTTATTATTTTTCTCTGCCCACTGACTATGCCCCTCTTCAATTCTCCTTCCACTTCTCCAGTGAGTGGTCCCAGGCAACGACACCAGTGCACAAATATTCATGGGGCACACCTTACCGGCCTGTATTGGCATGTTCTGGACACGAAAGTAAAAGAAACGAGGAAACAAGTTGAGTACAAGGAAAATTGACGAGAGGTGTGGAGGAGATGGAAGGACCCGAATTTTCAAACCGTCCTCGTGAAAAATGTACATTAACACAACTACTTTGGATAAAGAGTAGACCCTACTAAACCTGACCACATGCACACTTCAGGACCCAGAATTTCCACTTCTAGAACACAGCCAACAGAGGTGTATATTCACCAAAAGACATGCGCAAGAATGTTCACGGCAGCACTACTTACGGTACAGTTGAATCTTGAGCAACAGGGGCTTGAACTACGTGGGTCCACAAGATACACAGATTCTTCCCGGCACAGTACTGTTAATGTGCCAGTATAGTTAACATACATATAGATGTACAGTATAGTGATTCAACAATTCTACACCTTACGGTAAGTGTACTCTTAATCCCCATCATCTATTTCACCCATCCCCTCACCTTGCCTTATGATTTTTTTAAAAAACATGTTTAATGTTGATTTATTTTTGAGAGAAAGAGAGAGACAGAGCACAAGCAGGGGAGGGGCAGAGACAGAGGGAGACATAGAATCTGAAGCAGGCTCCAGGCTCCGAGCTGTCAGCACAGAGCCCGATGTGCGGCTCGAACTCATGAACTATGAGATCATGACCTGAGCCAAAGTCCTATGCTTAGCCACCCAGGCGCCCCAATGTTTATTTATTGTTTAAGAGAGACACAGAAAATGAGCAGGGGAGGGGCAGAGACAGAGGGAGACACAGAATCCGAAGCAGGCTCCAGGCTCCGAGCTGTCAGCACAGGATCTGACGTGGGGCTCGAACTCACGAACCATGAGACTACAACCTGAGCTGAAGTCGGACGCTTAACCGACTGAGCCAACCAGTCACCCCAACCTTATGATTTTCTTAATAACATTTTCTTCTCTCTAGCTTACTTTCTTGTAAGAATACAGTGTGTAATCTGTATAACATACAAAATATATGCTCATCAGCTGTTTATGTTATTGGTAGGTTTCTGGTCAACAGTAGGTTATTAGTAGTCAAGTTTTGGGGGAGTCAACATTATACACAGATTTTTGACTACGCAGAAGGGCCAGTGCCTCTAACCCCCGTGTTGTTCAAGGGTCAGCTGTAGTTCCAAATTGGCAATAGCCCAAATGGCCACCCACAGTAGAATAAATAAATCCATGTCATATATCCAGACCGTGGAAAACCGAACAGCAAATAGGAATGAACAAACAGCAACCACAACACCACAACACGAATGCATCTCACAAACATAATGTCGAGTGAAGGAAGCTGGACAAGAGAATATACACCATACGATCCCCAAACAGGCAAAATTAATCTATGAAGTTAGAAGTCAAGCTAGTAGTTGCCTTTGAGATCAGTGACACCAAGAGGATACGAGAGAGTTCCGGGCAGGGGTGTGAATGTTCTGTTTCATGACCTGGGTGCCGATTACATGGGGATTTCACTTCGTGACTGACATTTAGTTCAGGTGTATGTATGGTGTTCATGTACTTTTCTCTGTATATGTTATACTTCAATAACAATTTATAAAAATAAAATAAATTGGGTAAAATTTACTCAATCAAGAGGCTTATGCTCTCACTCGTGAGCAATTAGAGAAACAACCAACTGAAATTCAATGCGTATTACAGCCAGGGATAAGCCAGGAGCTGCAAGTGCCCAGAAAATCCTGACGAGAGACACCCTGAATTTCTCCAGGAGGTGGCTTTTGAGTGGGACCTCAGAGACTAAAAGGGGAGGCATGTCTCGTGTGCTTAGGAAAGCCAGAATAGTTGGCCGAACACAAGAGAAGGCGTGTGGAAGAACCCAGCAGGACATGAAGCTGGAAATGTAGGTAAGAGTTTCATGTGTCGGGTTATAGAATGTGGACTGTGTCTTGACAGTGAGTTCTTCACCAAGGAATACACAACATGTTGTTTTGTTTTGTTTGTTTTGTTTTCAAATCCTGTAGCAGCCTGAAAAATGGCCAGGAGAAAAGAGAGTAGAGGCAGAGAAATGAGTTAGAGTGCAATCGCACGTGACAAGAGACAGATAATCTGAACTTGGGTGGGAGCAGTGGGAACCTAGAATAGGGCTGGGAGGAGACGGGAAAGGTGAAATGGGCCAATGGAGCATCAGCCTGGGTCACAGGCAGGAGGAGGTGGAGAGAGATGGGCTCAGGAAATATTCAAAGAGAAATGTCCAGGAGGGGACAGGCAACTCAGATCTGGAACTCTGGATGAGGGTAGAGCTGGAGATGCTGAGTGTGGGATTTGGCAGTTACCTGGCTTCAGAGTCGATGACATTGGCTGGGGAGAGGGCACACAAGTCGAACACTCTGACTGTGGGATATCCAGAGTGCTACCTTCCACGTCACCTCACACAGAGTCCTTGGTTCCCACGTACTTTACGTGGTATACCCCTCACTACTAAGTTCCTCCATGTGGATTCTCCAGCCTCTCTACCGCCCCCACTATCCAAATCTGTTCACCCTTTCAGGGGGCTTATCTCAAGCTCCTTCTCTTTCCTCAAGCTTTCCCAGATTACTTTGGCTTGATTTATTTCTCCTCTAAGAGATACCAGCTAAGAGATACCAACTAACATACCCGCTAGTTTTCTAATTACCTGCCTGTGTCCTCTATTACTTGAGATGCCTATTCAGCCGCTACAAATAACAGTAGCTAAATGACAAGCCAACACAACTGGCTGGAACGAGACCGATGTTTTATTTTTCTCATATAATAGCCAGTGTGTAAGCAGAGCAAAGCCCATAAGGTGCTGGGGACCTAGGCTTCTTCCATCTTGTTGCTGTGTCATAATCTAAGATAGCTACTGCTCTTCCCACCCCTCCATCCAGGGGCAGGAAGAGAAGGAAGTGAAGAGAAGGTCCCTTCCGTTTAAGGCTATGTCCTGGAAGGGGCACACGTCACTTCCGCTAACATCCTTTTAGCCAGAACTCAGTTACTTGGCCAGTCCTAGCTGCAAAGGAGTCTGGGAAATACAATCATTATCTGGAAGGCTGTGTGATTAATCCTCTGGGATTCTATTACTAAAGAAAAAGGTGGGGGGAGCGTTCCTGGGTGGCTCAGTCGGTGAAGCGTCCGACTTCAGCTCAGGTCATGATCTTGTGGTTCGTGGTCCACGAGTTCGAGCCCCTCGTCGGGCTCTGTGCTGACAGCTCAGAACCTGGAGCCTGCTTCAGATTCTGTGTCTCCCTCTCTCTGCCCCTCCCCTGCTCATGCTCTGTCTGTCTCTCTCTCTTTCTCTTTCTTTCTCTCAAAAATAAATAAATATTTAAAAATTTTTTAAAAGAGAAAAGGGGGAATAGTTATTGGATGACAGCTAGAAATCCCTGCCACATGTCTCACCACTATAAGCATCTTTTGGGTAGCAATTGTAATAAAGGTAAATGTTCATTTAATTCATTGAATAATTCATATATGTATAAGCACCCATTCTAGTTTTTTTCCTGTAGTATATTTGGCTTTATAGGTGCTTGTCTTACCCACAGTTTAATGTCCCTCTTGAAGACAAGGACTCCGTGTTATGCATCCTTGTGTGTTCTGATCCTGTAAATATTTTCTTTTAATGATACTGGCATTATATTCCCCCCCCCACTATGTTCAATCTAATTATCCTTAATACTTGCCAGTTAAGTTGGCCTACAGGAGGATGGCTAGAAGAATAAAACAGAGGAATTATTTTTCACCATGGCCGTAACCTGACTGATAGAAGCTCTTAGAGTCCTTGTTATCAGGGCTCAAAGACCTCTGCCAGGAACCAGATCCCTATTCACACACTGGACTTTCTTCCAACTACCAAGGAGCCAGATCAGAAGCTGGGTCTTTAATGCAGACTTTGTGGAATCAGGCAAGGAAGCTAGACAGCAACCATTCACTCATTTGGTCAATCAAAAAATGGTATTGGGCGCCAACTCCATGACAGACATAGTGTGTGTTCAAAACACACTGGGGTCTGTCACCGACATGAGGCTGATTGTTGGGAAGGGACAAAATACACAGAGAGTAAATGCATCGTGATGGAGAAGGCCAAGATGCTCCAGGAGCAGGTACCTGGGGACCTGACCCATGGGGAATGTCCAGGGGAGATATCAGAAGGCCCAGCATAGGGCTGGAAACATGAGCCATCAAAGGAAAGTTCACCTTTGTCCCACTGAAGTCTTAACTTCAGATTCCAATTTCCTGGGCCTTAGGGTTTCAAGCAATTAAGCTGGGCTGGTGACAGGAGGAAGCGGGAATTATTGAGGCATGGATGGGAAGGAAGCAGGTTTGGCTGAGACCAACTTATAAAGAAAGCCCTGGAGGGACTAAGTAAGCAAGTGCTCTGAGATTCTGGCCAGGGCTGCTGGGCAAATCGGCTTTTCTTACAGTGGAATCTGGACTGTGTCAACTAAGCCCACATCCTTCTCTCTGGCGGACTCGCTGGAGTCTAAACAGACAGTCGGGGAGGAAGGCAGAGCGACTTTCCCGGAAGCTCTCCTCTGAGGCAGGGAGGTGGGCCTAAGGAGAAATGGCTTGGCTCTGGGCTGAATTGTTTTCACTCTCAAGAGCTGGCCATCTGAAAGCGTGAATCAGCATCTCTGGGGATTCAAAGTGCAGGGGGGAAATGCAGAAAAAATGGGCAAGGGGACATGACAGCCAGACTCTTTAAATATCTGTTTGCTCACTAGTGACAGAGGGTGCTAACTCTCCCACCTGCTTCCCACTCTCTCTGGCATCTTGCCTCATATTTATCCCCTCACTCAGCTTTCCAAAGCCTGCCACCCTCTAATGCATTTGTCCTTCAGGGAATGAAGAAAGCAGTGTCACTCAATGGTCATTTGATTAGTGTCAGGACCTGAACTTCCCATTGAGTAGTCAGTGGGAGTAACCAATGGCCAGAGGGCAGGGGGTCGGGGTCTGGTCAGAGTTCTGTCTCTAATGCACCCTTCTGGCCCTCGGACTCTTCTTTAAAAAAAAAAAAAAAGTTTATTTCTTTATTTTGAGAGGAGGGAGAGGGGAGAAGAGAGAGGGAGAGAGAAAGAATCCCAAGCAGGTTCTGCACTGTTAGTGCAGAGCCCAACCTGGGGCTCAAACTCACCAACCTCAAAATCATGACCTGAACTAAAATCAAGAGTCAGTTGCTCAACCGACTGAGCCATCCAGGCACCACTGGCCCTTGGACTCTCTCTGTGGATTTGGAACAGGAATGTTCTCTGCCCATACAGAGGTGGTGAGTATGCAATGAAATCATACAGAAGGTGTATCGGTGTAAGGCTGATATGTTTATGAAACATACATGGAAATCTGTCCGATGATACATCCTTGTCTTGCAAGTCAATTCACAGGGGCCACGGGACACACTCCAGCCAGGGAATATAGCTGCACCAGTGGGAAATGTGCTCCCACAGCAGCATTCTTTGCTACAATCCCCGCTGGAAACTCTACTTTTTTAGCAAATACATACAGTGAGGTACATGCATTCAGTGAGGTTACAATGTAGCAATGAAAATGAGCAAACTTGAGGAGGCTGGCTGGCTCCGTCAGTAGAGCATGGGAATCAGGAAGACGTTGGGGACTCTTGATCTCGGGGCCGTGAGTTCGAGCCCCACATTGCATAGAGCTTACTTAAAAAAAATAATAAAAAATAAAATTAGAAAAAAATAAAAAGAAAGAGAGAAAATGAGCAGACTAAACCTCCCACGCAACAGCATGGATAAATCTCGTGAACATCAAGCTGAATAAAAGAAAATAATCCCAGAAGAATACTGGCAGTACGATTCTATTTATGTAACATCTAAAGTCAGGCAAAATTAAACCACTTTGTTGAGGGATGTGTCCCCTTGGGTAAATCCAGAAACCGAAGCCTGTAAATTATCATCACAAAAGTCAGAATAGCTGGTGACTCCTTTGGGGAAGGAGGGAGAAAAGGGCTTTGCATTCTGGAAGTGGCTTGGGGAGAAGGGCTGCTAGAGAACTGGCACTCCCTGTCTCTTGCCTTAAGGGGGGGCTACATCTGTGTTCATTTTACAATTATTCTCTCAATCGCATATATATGTTTTATGTACTTTTCTGGATATGATCTACCCTACGATTAAAAAAACATAAATGCATCGGGGCGCGCCTGAGTGGCTCAATCCGTTGAGTTGGTTAATTTATATGAAATAAATTAAGCTATAGCAATTCTCTCTCCATTTGTTGACTGCTTTAAACATTTTATCATAAAAAACCTCACATGTGTTAGGAGACAGAAATAAAACTGATCTATGCATTGAGAGACATGACCAAGTTCTGACATGGTCACTAATGTAGAATTTGAGATGAGCCCTTTAGATTCTCTGCACCTGCGTTTCTCCACTTCTAAAATGCAGGTTACTTGGGTGCCTGGGTGGCTCAGTCGGTTAAGCATTGGACTTCGGCTCAGGTCATGATCTCATGGTTGGTGGGTTCGAGCCCCACATGGGGCTCTGTGCTGAAAATTTGGAGCCTGGAACCTGCTTTGGATTCTGTGTTTCCCCCCCCCCCGCCCCTCCCCTGCTTGCACTCTATCTCTCGTTGTCCCTCAAAAAGAAATAAACATTAAAATATATAAATGCATCTGAAATCAACAGGAAGACACACGACATAGGATAATAGCCTCAGAGACCCACTGCCTCCGTTTTATAAACAAGGAGACTGAAGCCCAGAGAGGTTACAGGCTTGCTCAAGGTCACAAAAATGTGCTTCCGGTCAAAGTGGGACTAGAATGAGGTCCAACAACTTTTCAAACTCAGTGTTCCTCCACCACCTTCCATCTCTCTCTGAAGAGGCCTCTCTCTGGGGGGAGTGGAAGGCACAGCTTTCCAGCCTGGAAGTTCCCTTGTTTTGTGAAAAAGAGAAAGGCGCATCAGCAGGTCGATATCCCAAAGAGCTAGAATCAACTCTGAGGATTGTACCCACTTTTCAGATGGAATTTCAAAAGATTTAAATCCGTCCCTCCAAAGTTACCTCATTGTAATGATAAAATTACAAAAAACAAAATTCCAGAAATCTCTGGCAACTCTGAAATTGGAGTTCTACTCAGGCTGCATCTGATTTGCAGATGGTATCGGAGAAAGGGCTGGAAGGCGCTGGGGAGGGAGGGGAGGAAGGACTGGGAGCCAGGAAGTCTGCAATTTTATTGACTTACCCACCTGGCCTAGGTGAGACCCTTAGCCCTGGGACAGTCAGGAAAGGAACCTCTGCTATCTCTCTGAGAGCTTTTTTGTTTTGTTTAGAGGTCAATTACTTCCCATTTGGGAAGCTTGTGAACATTAAGAGGTGCCTGAAGTGACGGGGCTGAACGATGCAGATAAGAGCTGATTGCTTGCAGAGCGCCTCCCTGGTGAAAGCCGGGCCGGCTAAGCTGGGGACGGTAAGACGCACACACAAAGGGGCAGCTCTCAGTGCAAAGGAGAGATTCCAGGACGGAAGATGGGCAGCTGGAGGTGGGCTTGATGAGCTGAGAGAGGGATGCGTTTTAAAGTGATCTTGACAGGCAGAAAGTGAGGAGACGGGAGAAGACAGTTGCCCTTCCCTCTGCTTTCCTTTTGGAAAGCCATCGTTGGTGTCGGGAGAATCTCAAGCTTCCGGGATCTCCACCCAAGAGAAAACCACACGGATTGCCTACGGACAAGGTTTTGTTAGTTTAGTTTTTTGTTTGTTTGTTTGTTTGTTTACAGCAGCAAAAACGGAGGCTGCAAAAATCTCGAGAGCAGAACAAAAAATGTCGTAAATCAACGGCACCTCTAAAGGATCTTGGGCATATATGACAGCAACATGCCATCCAGCCTCCCACGCCCCTTCAGCCAACTGAATGCAGTTCACGAATTCCCAGAAGCTAGCCTTGAACTGCATCTCAAACTACTGTAGAACACGAGCATGGCTTTGGCGTGTGCCCGCTTACTTTTCTCCACTCCTGAGGCTTCGACCTTTCCTGGAGCCTCTCCCAGTAAACAGTGTCATTCCCACACTAATCACCAGGCTTAATCCCCTCCTGCAAGCACCCACCTCCTCCCCCACCCCTTCTCTTTCTTTCCAGAGAGGGCGCACTGTCTATCCTCTTTGACACGCAGCATTGACCACCTTGTATTTTTAGATACCTTTCTCCTGTTAGTCTCTGGTATCCAATGAGATAGTAAATTTCTTCGGGGCAGCAGCCCTTCCAGAAATGTCTGGGTGATGACTGAGTTGCTGATGACTGAACCAAGCTGCTTTTGCCTTCACTCACAGACTTGACCAAGCCATAGCTCATCCTCAAGGCTGTGCTTTTTCCGTGTGGTTCAAAATGTCGAGGCAGCATGGGAAGCAAGTCCTGTTCAGAACATCTGGGACCAGCCTTGGTGCTTACTTTTCCATGTGAGAAGGGGGCAAAGGGCGAAGAAACTAACATTTACTGATTCTCTATTCGGTGCCGAGTACTCTGCTAGATAGATCCCTGCGATGGTGACCTACAATTCCAGGGCGAGCACCTTACCCAAAGAACTGCAACAAAGGATTTTTAAAAATTAACATGCAGAACTTTAGAATCTGCTCTTGGGAAAACGTAATATGACTCACTGAACAACTGGGGGCTGGACAGATGGTCCCTCAGTGGAAGCATTGAACTTAAGCTCAACTGTCATGAATCTAAGGCCAGTGTCCACGTGTCCTTCCCTTTTGTAAGGAATGTCCCCCAAAGTGAAAGACGGTAACGCCGTGTGACCATTTTCCCGCGATGGACAGTTTAACTCTAATCTCTATTTTTTTTTTTATCTTAGCTGAATTAGCCAAGGAATATTTATTGGTCCCAAATTTAAAGTACACAAACTGCCCTTTTTAATCTCAGGAGCACAGCACAAACTATAGTTGCAAGACACTGTGGAGTATGTCTAAATGTATTTTTATTAACAGCGAAAATAGAGAAATAAAAAAGGATGAAAATCAAAAGGAGGGAAAATGTAAGGAAATGGTAGTAAGAAAAAATAAGAATAATACTCTTGTTTTTAGCTTGAACACATAAGCTTCAAGAGATGTTAGCAATGAGTAGTCAGGTATAGTTTACATAGGACCAAAGAAGTCTGTTTCTCACGTTGGTGGAAACAATCAGGACACATTCAGAAATGAGAAAATGCAGGGCCAGTACATTTTTGTTAAATATTCGCATTTATTAAATAGAATTTAATTTTTGGCATGTTAGTGGTGGAGGGGTGAAGAACCAGAGTTTTCATTGTCTACAAATGTTATCCAAGGGGAGAAAACAGGGGCCCAATTTTCCTGCCAGAGATAAATGTATCTGACCCCTTGTTCCCATTAATAGAATGAGTTTGTTTTCGGTCTTAAATTTGCAGAATTTCAAACATCTTTACGGAGGAGGGTCATGATTTCCCCCTAAAGTTCAGGTGTCCTACCCATCCCTAGGTGGACTTACGGCCTCCTGGATGCCTCCTTTCCTGTTGCCTGGTTTAGAAAAGGGTTGTGGTTTGAAAGAAACTCCACAGAGAGAGAGAGCGAAGAAATCAGGTCACCTATCTCCAGGAGTCCAACCATTTTGTCTCCCTAGGAAATCTTGTCTGCACCGAGGAGTCAGAACTTCTGGGTGTCGTTTTTTATTTTAATTCGAAGTTGCTTAGAGGTAAGGAGAGGTGGGTGGATTCTAATGGCCCCCACACACGCAAACACACACAAATATATTTAGTGTATTCACTCAAGGTGCTGGGCTGAATACAGGGGATAAAATGCAGTGACGGTAAAGGGGAGAGCCAGAATACCTTCCCCGAGAGCAACCACGTCCCCACTGGATTAATGCAGTCCTCTGCGAACAGAGCAGCGAGGCGGGTAGGGGGGGAGGGCATTTTAAAGTCCCCTGAGGGGTTAGCTCACACGATAGTTCCTCACCAGGACCTCCTGCACCCCCCACCCCGCCCCGCTCTACACCCGGGTTCCCACATCTCACTGGACTCCTCATTCTTCCCCACCCCCCTTGCCTTTAATGGAGGATCGAGGCCCTCTAGAGCCCCGAACCCCCCATTCACCACCACCCCCCACCCCGCCCAGGCTGCAGGCTGCTGCGCACAAATTCAGGAGCCTATCAGCAAACCCTGGGTTTGAGGCTCCACAAGTCACCTGCTTCAGTACTGCTCCGAACGAGAAACTGCCAGCCACCCCGGGCTCTCCTCCCTCCCAGGGCTGCTTCGTGGGCGGCCGGCGCAGGCCCTGCGCGCTGTCTTTGGGGAGAAGACCGTCCCCGGGCCTTCAGCGGGATGGCTTGTCGGGGGCAATTCGCAGTCCCAGGGATTGCTCGGGGAGAAGTGCCATCCGGTCGCTCCGCCAGCGCCGCCCTCCATCCCGGCCGCCGAAAGCGGTGGGCGGCGAGGCTGGCACGGAGCACCGGGACACGGCGGGCGTCTCGGAGCCACCGCGCCTCACCAGGCCCTGACGCCCTGCAGCGCGGCGGGCAGGTGGCTCTGCGGGCCGGCGCCGGGGCCACCCCCGCCGAAACCCGCGCTGGCCAGGGGTGCGGGCGTCGCAGGACCCGGGGGCGCGCCCGCGTAGCCGCCGCCGTAGCCGGCGCCAAAAGGGGCGCCCGCGTAGCCGCCGTAACAGGAATAGGGCGCCGCGGCGGCGCCGTAGGGGCCCGAGAAAGCCGGCGCGCCGGGGCCCAGGCAGGGCTTGCCGTCCCGCACCAGCACGGGCACCGCCACCCGGCGCGGCGCCGGGGGGTGGCCCGCCAGTTCTAGGGACTTGTCCTGGCGCTGTCTCTTGCACTTGTAGCGCCGGTTCTGGAACCAGATCTTGACCTGCGTGGGCGTGAGCTGCAGCGCGCTGGCCAGGTGCTCGCGCTCGGGCGCCGACACGTACCGCTGCTGCTTGAAGCGCCGCTCCAGCGCCAGCACCTGCGCCTGCGAGAAGAGCACGCGGGGCTTCCGCCGCTGGCGCGCCTTGGGCTGCTCGGGGCCGGTCCCGCGCGCGCCGCTGCCGGGGTCGCCGACGCCGAGCTCTGGCCCCCTGGTCCCGCCGTGGAGGGGCGAGGCTGCGCTGAGGCCCGGCTCTAAAAGCACAGGAAGGAACAGCGTCAGCGCCCAGCCTCCGGCTCCCCGAAGCAGTTACATGGTTTCCAAGAGACGCCCCTCTCCCCTGGCAGCCTTCACTCCGCGTCCCCTTCCGTCCCCTCTGCCGACCCCTCACCCCCGTCCCAGGACGGTCTGAAGGCTCCTTTCCCCCCACGCTCTGCCGCTGTTGTATCTGCAGGCGCATACGTAAATGCTGCCACTCCAGGGTCCCCGGTGTACAGCCTTGTCCCAAAAGGTAGTTGATCAAGAATCTAAGACCACTTCATTTTCTTCTTAGAAGGTCTGTGGGTGGGTGGTGGGGTAGGGGGCGATTCGCTGTGGTTCGGTTCTAGCGTGGCGGTGTTTGGGGAAGCTTTTGCCTCGAGGACCATGTGTGAGTGTGGGGGCCTGTTAGATGGAGATTGACTTTGGACCGCCCTGGGTGGAAAGGGGGGACAGAGAAAGGGAGAGAGAGAGATGATAGAGAGAGAGTTAGGGACAGAGCGGAAACTTGGTGACGCGCTTGCCAGTGGGTTCCTGTCTGCCTGGTTATCCGTGGTGGTCCGGGGCGCATCGCAGGTTATTCAGATCCAAGGCAGGGGCGGGTGCCCCGAGAGTCTCCGACCTTCACCCCACCCTTGCCCACACCCTTGTCTTTTTGGTCATCAAGCGCTCCACCGGCACCAGGGACCGGTCCCATCTTTCTTGGATGTGATGCTCTTTAATCCAAATAGAATAAAACTGAACAAAATATTTCGGTTTCCTGATTCTTGGCTTGGAAACTGCGGTTCTCTTGGAGGAATATACAAAGTTTAGACCCACATTTGGCTTTTTAAAAAGCGACCTCTTTCTCCTTTGGGGTGTCTTTGGCAAGCAGGTGGCGTTGGTTTCACCCTGCCTTCCTCTTCCCAGGGTTGGTGCCCTCGCGGATCACCCGGACTGAGGCGGCTGTGCCTGAAGCACGCAGAGATACAGCCTCTCCTCCCCTTCTCCCCACCTCTTTTCTGTCTTGGCTAAGCTCTGTTTTAACTCAAGGGTAGGTCGAGAGGAAACGCTGAGTTTTCATGGAGAATCACGCCAGGAGAAAACCAGGAACGCCGAGGGGCTGCGAGTTCTGGGTGAGGTAGAGCAGAACTCGCCTGATTAGGGAAGGTGCGGGTTGGAACCCGACTCCAAACCCCCACCCCTGTTGACACAGTCTTCTGGAGGCAGGTGATGGGGCTGTTTGATAGCTGAAGTTTGTGGAAATAAAAACTTTCTTCGGCCTTCCTTCAGCTTGTGCTCAGAGAAACTGGGGACATCTCGCAAAGAGGGAAAATATTGATGGGGATTTTAATCTTAGCAAATTGAAAAGTAACAACTGACCTTAAGCAACTCTTTGGAACAAGAAGGATCCCATTTCAGAGTCACTGACCATGCAGGCCAAGGGGCTGCGTGACACCCTGGTGCGTGCCAGCAGCAAGCGCCCTTGGTCTGCAGCCCCTCTTGCCCTGGTCTCTGAAAGCAAGGTGGTCTGGGGACAGGCGAAGTACGCAGACTCCACCAGGAACGTTCGATCATTGCAGTGGACCCGGGCTTAGTCCCTGGAGCTGGGCGCAGGCCCCTCCTCCGAGTTAAGTCCACGGCAGCCTCATAAGAGATGCTGCTTAGGGGTTCCCCAGGTGAGGAGAAAGCGGTGCACGTGCCTTTGGCTGGCAGGTAACAGCTGTGGTCCGAGTACCGCGATCCTTTCTCAACAAAGCCAGAGTGAGTGACAAGTTGGCTGAGCAGCTCGGAGGGAATTAGTGTTTATAGAGTCTGCAGAAACCCACAGGCCTCTCTGAGAACACACAGCAAAGGTTAATGTTCTCCAGGCTCCTGGAGTGGGTGAGTAACCAGGCCATTAGTCAACAAACAACTCTGAACTAGTCCCTTTACTTATTCGTTTGAGCCTTGAATGGATGGGCCGTGGCACGGCCTGGCGGAAGAGGCCCGACACGACAGGCCTGGCGGGCGGACCCCAGACGCGCAGGGAGGCGCAGAGAGAAGAGTGGCTTCTTCATCCCTTGGAATGTGGACACTTTTCTGCGGAAGCTTCCCAGGTCTCAGGAGCCAAGGCAACACAACTCAATGCCTGCTCCTTCCCTTCCTGCGGCTAGGCACAGGTGCCAGGGCCTGGCTTCCCTGCGCACGACGTGGCACTTTCGGAGACCAGGCACGGAGACCCCCGGAGTCGTCTCCCAGAGCTTCGAAACCTGGAGCTGCCCTTACCCGGCTGCCAGACGCGGAGGAGCGCCCGCCAGCGCCCGCAGGGCCGTTCAGGCCTAGGGACGCAGACACGACCTGATCTGGTCGCCACCTCTCTTTGTCCAGACGAGGAACCTGGGCGGAGGATGACTGGGCTGGCCAGGCCACTCAGCAAGCCCCAAGCTGCGGCTTGCCCCAGAGCCGGCCGACTTTCCACTCCCAAAGCGCTCGGCTGCTTTGATGGCTACACTTGGGGCAGACGCTTTAGGGTACAGAGACGAGGAAATGGCAGGGGAGACCCGTGGTGCTGGAACAGAGCTAAGACATCTAGAGGGTTTCGCTGTGAGAAAGGGAAGCTGGAGTTTCTGGGAAGTGTGGCTGTGACTGGGGGTGATGAGCTTGTGCGAAGCAGAGGGCAGGCTATGGAAATAATGAACCCCCTACGATTCAGGGGGCGCAGGAAGCACACCGGGTGTCTGAAGGGGATGGTAGAGGGGGCTGAGAGATCTGCCTTTTGGAATTCTCAAACAAGGGGAAATAGAAGCCCTCGGAGCAGGAAAGACCAGGAGATGCGCGTTAGCCCCAGGCGCCAACTGGTCATGACCAACCCCACAGCCAGGATCCCCGTGTAGAAGCCGAGACCTGAGCGCGCGTACTTACGTGGCTCCTCCACGCGTTCTGAGTCCATCTCTGCGAGCGTCTCGGGGGGACCACCAGGACACCCCGACTCGTCGGTCCTGTCGCTGTTTCCGCCGCGGGCGCTGCAGGTGCTGTGAACCTCTGACTTTAGCGGTTCTGGGACCGGTCGCTGGCACTGAAAGCTTTCAGGGCTGCCCGGTGCCTCCCGGAGTTGCAAGAATTCGGGATCTATCTGCTCTGGCTCCAGCCTCAGGATATCATTGACTGAGAAGGGGGTGGAGGTGACAGGGTTCAGCGGCATCCCGAAGGCGGAGGAGGCGGGGCTGGGGTATCCCCGGTCACCCTCTGGGTGTCGCCCTGAGCTTCCCCTCTTGTCGCTGCAAGCACAGCGGGCAGAAGCCCAGTGTCCTGGACTGCGCCTTCCTCTGGGCCATCCCTGCCGGCCGGGTGACCGAGGCCGAGATCGCTGACCCTCATTGGTTCCGGCAGGAACCACGTGCTAATCTGTACCTTCCTCCCCGGGAGCTTTCTTCCCGCGCCCTTCGAATTCCTCTCCACCCCCCAGCCACCTTCCGGAAAGGTTTGGTTTGTGTCGACGGTTCTCAAAAGCCAGGAAAATGGGAGAGGGTGCTGCGCGCGGCTCGTATCTGGGTGAATACGGTAATAGAGGGAGCTGCAGAGGTCAGCCCCGTCCACGGGGGCTCTCCTAGGGGACGTGAGAGGATGGGGGGTGGAACCCTTGCTCTGCAACCCGAGCCCGTCCTTCCGGCCCGGCCTTTGCTCAACTCTCCACTCACGTGGCCGAGGAAAACTGAGGCGGAGACGGCTGGGCACCCGCGGGATTGGAAGAGCATGCTGGAGTCTTAAGTGGGCGCAGGGTGGGGTCCCCCCGCGGCGGGGAGTTCGGTTCTGGGAGCAGAGGCTGGGCGCCGCCGGAGGAGCGAGTCTTGACCCGTCTACGCCTAGCCTCAGCCGGAAACTTCTCGCTTTGAGCAGAGTCTGGGTCTGGGGAACCCAGATGGCCTCTTCGTAGGCGGAGCATCTCAGCTACGGTCGCCAAGACTTGGCAAGGGAGCTATATTGGGGGAGCCCCCTGGCCTCTTGGCGGGCTCCGCGAGTGAGTGGGGAGGAGGAAACGTACTAGCCCCAGCTCTCAAGGCCCCAGACAGGGGCTCCCTAGTTCCTTCTCTTCCTCCCCTTTAATCTCCCTAAAGTTGATTGTTTTCAGCGTTCCAACTTTCAGTGTGTCTGAACTCGGTGTCGTCCTTTCCCTCCTCACCCCCACCTCCAGCTCCGCCCCCAGGGGGTGGGAAGCCCTGGGGAGCATTAGATTTTCAGAAAAACTCCTCTTGGACGCAGCTGGCAACAAGTGGAAGGAGACAGTGTGTGCAGCGGCTGGGAACGGGAAGGTGGAGTCAACACGTCTATGTCTAGACCTTGCTCTTGAACACAGCTGTGGGCTTTGATTAAAGTATTTACCTCTCTAAACTAAGGCTTACTTTTAAAGCGGAGATAACAATAGGCTCATCGTAGGATGATTGTGAGAATTGAGATAATGTGTATGAAGCCATCAGTGAATGTCCACCGCTATTACTCATGCTACAATGGTTCAATTAAGAATACATGATTTAGGGTGAGCAGTCTCAGCAGACTCTAAGGAGTTTTAAAGTACCTTTTAATCAAAATGAGATCTAGAGTTCTTTTTTGGGATTTCAGATCAACTGTTTCTTAGGTAAGTCTTCTTAAGAGAATTCAATGTTAACAAGAACCGTCTGGGCTTTATTATTGCCTGAAATTTAGATAAGTTGAACTCTTGTTCCCAGTCTAGTGGGCACAAAATTTTGGCACATTTGATGGTTCAACCAAGTAATGCTTTCTTATACATCACATCATTTAATCTTTACATCAAAGCTACACTCCAGGTGTTTCCAGTTTCCCTTCCTTCCTTCCTCGCTCCCTTCCTCCCCCCTTCCCTCCTCCCTTCCTCCCTTCCTTCCTTCCTTCCTTCCTTCCTTCCTTCCTTCCTTGCTGTCTTTTTCAGCGATGAGTCACCATCAGAGAGGTTAAGCGACTCCTGAGGCAGGGCTGGCTGAAACTCCCAGAGACATCAACATCTTGCAATGACATACATTTATTTAAGTTTTTTTCAATGATAAAAGTCACCAAGCACCCTTTGGGGGTGGGGGTGGGGTAGAAACAAGAGAAAGTTGAAAAGAAAACAAGATTCATCCGGAAATGACATTTAGCTCACTTCCTTCTTTACACTATCTTGGCATAGGGTATATGCGAGTTTGTGTATTTTAAATTTACATCATAAGCATGTCCAGCACTTCACTAGAGTTTTCACAAATGTATTCAAAAATTACAATATTCGAAAATTACAAGTTACAACCAGTGTGGTCCATGTTATGGATGGTCCATAATAGACAGTGTTTATAGTTTTAGATTATATCTGTTTTTGTCACTGTAAACAAAGCTTCAGAGGATATCTTTGTGCTTTCAACCTTGTGAACATTTTGAGTTATTTCCTCAGGATAAATAAGTAGGACAAATATTAATGAATCAAATCTCACGACTTCCTAGAAAAAAAGTTATCGTATTCTCCTCTCCGCAGCGGGGCAGGCAAACGTCTGATAGGCGGGTATTTACTGCAAGCACTCTGACCTCCGAAAGTGGACGCATTTAGGACATTTTCATTAAGAGCCCTTTGAGCAGCCCTCCCCCCCCCCCGCCCCCCCTCCAGTAGCTCCGCTCAGTCCCCACTTTCCAAGCTGCGGCTCGAGGCGACCCGGGGTGAAGACGTCAAGCGCAAACCCGCTGTCAGCGCTTTATTCCACGCTGAAATTCTCCCCGTGGCCTATTGCGCTCTAGGAAGACCTAGAAAAAGGGCACCTTGGGATGGTCTTGGCATCCAAAGCCCTGAGTACAAATCGTGCTCTCGGGTTTGGCTTTGCTTTTTCTTCCTTGGTTTGTTGGAGAGTTGGGACGGGAAAAGGCTTTCTGACCCCTCGCGATTGGTGTAAACACCAGTCAGCTTGACGGAAGGGGCGCCTTTGGCTCAGGCTCCCGTACACCGGGAGCAACCCTGGAGACAGGTGTGCCGATCGCTCTCGCCCCAACCCTGCGGGGAGACAGGCTGTCCTTCTGCCATCTGGAGGGCGCCCTGCAGCAGGGAGGGAGCGTACTTCGCGGTACTGGCCTTAGCTTTCCGTGGTCTCCGCTTGCTGGGGTCTCGCTCTCTCCCCAAGTCACCTCCAGGACGCCCGGGACCTGGACTTCGCGGCAAACAGGCCGGGCCTCGGTGACACCCCTTCCTCCTCCTCTAGAGCTAGGGAGCCCTGGAAAACGCCCCGCCCCGAAGCAAGGTGGAACCGATAACTTTGGTCTTACTCTCGCCGTGTCAATTGCAACCTTAATAACTGGGACACGAACGACCAGGCCAGGGTGAGTGGGTCATAGGGAGGGGCCAGGAGTAAGGCCGGCAGGCGTGGAGAGCAGAAAAGCTGGGGAGTTCTCAGGCTGTTAGGCAGAGCTGGGCACAGCCTAGACAGTGTGGTGCCAGGTGATGTGCTCCCTTGCTCAGGAGTGGAAACATCATCTCTCTCTCTCTTGTTTTATTTTAGAGAGACAGCGGGAAGGAGAGCGAGGGATAGGAGCAGAGAGAGAGAGAATCTTAAGTAGGCTCCATACTCAGCACAAGCCCTCCGCGAGGCTTGATCTCACAACCCTGGGATCATGACCCTGGCAGAAATCCAGTCTGCTGCTCAAGGGACTGAGCCACACAGGTACCCCACCATCCCTATTCTTAAAATGAGATGAGCTGGTCATGCCAGGGGTGTGAGTGGCCTTAGTCCACTTAGGTCACACAATAAATAAAACCTCAAACCAAACTAGGTCCACCAATGCGTTTGAAACGCCTACCCTGGGCCAGCTCTGTCCAAGCGCTTAACATACTAAGGAAATGAAAGGCCTCAGCCTTTTATCTTACCCCACTCTTGCACAGGAGACAGACTTTTAAATTATTCCCAAGCCGTGTGATACCATCATACAGAATCTGCTCATGAAGTATATTGAACTTCTTCCCATTCAGGGTTAACAAAGGTCTTCCCGCCTGTGCTGCACCCCCCCCCCAATTTTTTTCAAACTAAAACGAAGGGATTCCCTCTTTAAAACTCGATACACAACAAGCAACTCCCAATGAAGTCTGGTGCTGGAGCGCCTTGGGCTTGTAGGAGATCAACTAAGGTCTTTTACACTGTAGTAGGATCCCCATTAGGCTAGACTAGGGCTCTGTGTCTGTTGTCCTAGTATATCTCCAGGGCCTACGCTAGCAACTGGTACATAGTAGGTCTCTAGTAAACATTTGTTGGATAAAGAAATCTGTCTTGTATGCCTGGGGATGGTCCCTAGGATACCCTGGGGACTGGTCTAGAAGTGTTTGGTCCACCCAGGGCTGGGCAAACTCTGAACTGCCCACCATTGCGCTCTCTGCTTTGCCACTCTTTCAGCGGGGAGCCATTTTTAAGTATTATGATAATGTGGGGTTTTTTTTGAGTATGTGAAACATTAACATAATTCTAAAAGCCAAAATCATGCACAAAGATATATTCAAAGACATGACCATGACACCTTTATCCTTTCTATTCTCATTCCCCATCCCCCACCCCCCTACCTTCCCCAGTTCCTACACACTCCCAGTCTCATCACTTTATTCTTTTTGTGCTCCCCCCCCCACACACCCACAAATGATCAGATACATGTATTTCTTGAAAAAAAAAAATGTTTCCCCTTCCTTACCTGACAAGGTAGCATAATATGGGTAGTCCTTGTTGCTGTAAATCAGTGACATTTATTAAGATTTTTTGTATTGATATTATGCTTCTAATTCTATCCATGGGTGGCTGTTGCTTTACAATACAGGATATCCTTCCTGCAACAACAATGTCTGTGCACTTTCTACCTGCGTTTCCTTTGCTCAAAATAAGCTATTCCATGTCTACGATATAGTCAGGACACTGAAAATCTCTCACTATTCATGACCGTTGGCACAGATCTTTGGAACCTTATTTTCGCAGAATGCATGACTATGGTCTTAAAGCAAACCCTTTCAAAACATCTCACTGATTTTTTTCGTTTGTTTTTTACTTTATTTTTTAACTTTACTTATTTTGAGAGAGAGAGAGAGGGAGAGAGGGAATGGGTGAGAGCCTGAGCAAGGGAGGGGCAGAGAGAGAGGGAGAGAGAGAATCCTAAGCAGGCTCCATGCTGTCATCGTGGAGCCCCACGTGGGGCTCCGTCCCACCAACCATGAAATCAGGACCTGAGCAGAAACTAAGAGTCAGTGTGCTTAACCAACTGAGTCACCCAGGCACCCCTGAGTTTTCTCATTAAAGAAAATGTTTTTTCTCTTTTTTTCTTTTAACTTAATTGTCTCTGTATTACAGATAAAGAACACAGAGGTTACTTATGGTCCCAAACCATAAGTGACAGCTACCAAAGAGTGGAGGAAAATTACAATCCAGGTTTTCTTGACAGGGTTTCTGGTTCTTTCTATCATATGCCTGTGTCATAAGCACAGGGCTATTGCCCTCCACTCTCTTTGGTCACACTTTGAATCCCCAAGAGTAGAAATGGAGATTTGAAAAATAACTCAGAATATCCTCAAAATAATTTCTAGGTTACAAATGAGAAAACCAAGACAAAGAAGGTTAAGAAATCTGTTTGGGATTCCACACATTTCATTTTCAGTATGGTGCTCTTTCCTGTAGAGCACACAGACTAAGATTAATGCAGTTGCTTAGTAATCATATTTTTTTATGTTTCTCCTACTCGTTTACTCAGTACTTCCTAGCACCCTTGTTTCTTTTTGCTTTAATTTTTTAATGTTTACTTATTTTTGAGAGAGAGAAACAGAATGAGAGCAGGGGAGGGGCAGAAAGAGAGAGAGGGAGACAGAATCTGAAACAGGCTCTAGGCTCTGAGCTGTCAGCACAGAGCCCGATGTGGAGCTTGAACTCTGTTGCAGCAAGATCATGACCTGAGCCAAAGTCAGAGGCTTAACAGACTGAGCCACCCAGGCACCCTCATTTCTAAGGAAAATTCACTACACATTTTAAAATTTCACTGAAACTATTACTTTAATATTTTCCAAATTATTTTATTCAACTTAGTCCTTATTTTCTGAGTGCCCACTCCATTACGGAGAGGTAATCAGATAATCCATCAGCCGAACCAGGACATTTTTAGAAGAAAGGAAACCGTAACTGGATGGGATGTCAGGCATAAACCACAACTCTCCCAGGCAAACCACAACATATGGTTACCCTATATATATATATATATAGCAGTTTGCAAGGCTGTTAGTACAGAAAGATAAATAGCATACATTCCAAGACCCTCCAGGCGTATCCAGTCCAGTAGGGGAGACGACAGGTGAACTTTTATCGTAAAATGTTGTCAGTACACTCTTAATCCGGTGGACTGACGTTAATGTGCTTAACTTCACCTGTTTGATGAGGGAGAACATTTTTTACTTATAATATTTTCATCCTCAAAATCTACGGTGTGAATCTGATTGTCATATTTAAGAGGCTGGTTGATCACTGGTGTATCCTTTTCCATGCCTTCACAAGTCAGGATCACCTGCCGTCACACACGGAAGGGTCCTGGGCTAGCACGGGCTCCTCCCCAGAACAAGGGGTGCTCCCAGCTTCCATTCCTTCCCAGAGATACTCTTAACACTTTGCTCTTTCACTTAACAATATATCCTGGAAACCACACCCTCTCAGTTCAAAGAGATCTCCCTTATTCTTTTGTACGGTTGCCTAGTGTTTCATTGTGCGAAAGTGCCATAGTTTATTCAGCCACTCTCCTGTGAATGAGTGTTTAGATTTTCCCAGTATTTTGCCGTTACAGATAATGTAATGAATGACATTGTTGCTATGTGTTTTTCTATTGCTAGAAGGGTATCTTCAGAGCATATACCTATGAGTAGGATTGTGGGCCAAGAGTAAACGCATTTATAATTTCTTTCGGCATTGCCAAATTCCTGTTCAGAATGGTTGTACAGGCTTGCATTCCAGGAGCGATGTATAAGGGTCCACCTCCCTGGTAGCAGTCTGGACAACGCAGTGTATTACACCTTTTAATTTTCACAAATCTGAGAGGTGAGAAATGGTTTCTCAGCGTTGTTTTAATTTGCATTTCTCTAATCATGAGTGAGAACACCTATTTATATTTTTAAAGGATACTTACATCTGTCTCTGTGTACATACGCGTGTATAATATACATACAGATATAAAATCCACACACATCCATTCAAATTGTATCCCCCCCCCCCCATTCTGTTAATTTTAAGGGTTTTCTATGGATCAGCGATTTGGGGTATCTGTGCTACATGGTGCAAATATTTTATTCCTGTTTGTCAGCCGTCTTTTGACCTCTTTTATAGTGTTTTTTGTCATGCATTTTGAAACGTGGTCACTTGCATCACTCTCTTTTATGTCTCTGGATTTGAGTCGAGGTGAGAATACTTTTCCCCACGCCAAGGTGAGGGAGGAATTCACGCTTGTTTCCTTCTAGTACTTGCACGGTTTCGTTGTTTAGGTTTAAATCTGTCTGGAGTGCGTATTTCGAGTGTACAGTGGGAGCTAGGGATCGAATACCGTCTTTTCCCCGAACGGCTGTCGGGGGCCCTGTTAACGGTTTGCCTGAGATCGCTTTCAGGGGCGCTGTCTGCGGACCCCAGAAAACCAGCGCGAGAATCTCGGGGTTAGGGGAAGCGCACGGGTGGCGCGGAGAGGGGAGCGGGGCGAAGAGATTTCTGTTACCGCTGGTTTATAAGACAGCCGGCCCCTCAGTTTCTCCCGGGCGTCGCCCAGCACCCCGCTGGCCGGCTTCCCGCCTTCACTCAAGTTTAGCGTTCCCGACAGAGCCGCCTCCCGCGCGCCCGCCACGCCTCGGGAGTAAAGCGGGGAACCATCCGGCCCTGGACGGCGGGGCTCCTCCGTGGGGGCCTCCAGGGGCCGGGCGGCGCGGGCCCTGATTCAGGGGCCCTGAGCGCTGCTCCGCGAGCCTTATCTGCGCCGCGCTGCCGGTCCCATTTCAATTAACATTCCAGCGCCAGCCCGGCACGCCCCCCGCCCCGCCCCGCCCCGCCGCCCGCCGGGCACGTCCCCCCATCCCCGACCCTCCCCACCGCCGCCTTCCCGGCACGCTCCTCCCCCCGCGGCCCCCGCCCACCCGGCACGCCCCTCCCCGCGAGCCCTCCCCCCCCCCCCGCCCCCTCCAGCCCCGCACAAATACAGCCTCTCCCCCGCGGCGGTGGGTGTGCGCGCGCGCCTTGTGCGCCCGGCAGGCGGAGACCCAGGTCAAACAAACAGCGCCTCCCGGAGCGAGCTCCGCTGAGACTCGGCGCGGACAACTGCGGGCGCGGATCCTGCAGGCTCGGGGTCGCTACTGAGAGGCCCGGGAGCCCAGGAGCCGCGCGGGCGGCCCAGACGCGCACCCGACCGCAGCTGCGTGTTGAGAAACTGGCTGTGCCCGCACGGTCTGGCTGAGCCCTGGCGATAGCCTCAAAGCCTGGGATGTGATCAGGTGCACCGCTGCGTCCCCAGAGGCCGGCAGAGGAGTTTCACAGGCACTGCCTGACCTTGGGGGTCAGACAGACCCTTTTCGGGGAGTTTTTAGTGTCTGGTGTCTGGTTCAGCTTGGGCATCTATGATCTCATTGATGTCCCTTTGAGAGAAGCAAGGCAGATGTCATTATCTCAGTTCCAGTGATGGGATGCGATGTTGAGGTGAAGAGTGGTCCCCTAATTTGTTTATAAAGCCATTCACCTAGTGTCGGGGCAGTGACAGGCCGCGCACTCGGTACTTTGGGGGCCAAAGACAGGGTTCCAAGCTGTACCTTCCTTAGGCGGTCACCAACGTACAAATTACCATAAATGGTGTTCTACTATCATTTATTGTTATTGTCTGCGAACGTGACAGATGTCAACACCTCTACATGCACAGACAGAATATAGGGCCACTTCTTAATGAGTGTATGTATGTGGGATGTCCAAAGTGGTAAACATTCCAAATGGAATCTTTCTACAGAGAAGTCACCTTAACAAAACATCTAAACCTCTTTATTTCTTTAAAATAATTGCAAGTTGCTCAACCTTTGTTCCACAGCTCACCACCCAGGGGTGTTCTATTGCCAGCAAGAGCCAGCCCAGGCTTCTGGATTTTTAAAAAAAATTAATTTTGTATAATACAGATAAATGAATTATGTTTATGAGTTTAATTTTTGAAAGATGATTGAAGCACATTTTTAGGAAAACTAGAGACCTGCTAAGGTGTTGGTGGCTAACGACTAGACCAGAAGGAAATAATTGTGACGTGAGCTTGTAGTGAAACACCCTCCGTCCCAGATTGTCCAGCTTCTGCTGGAATGGAAATGTGTATGAGGTACCATGCCATCAGCCAGAACGTTTTGCCCTTATATAGAATTATTGAGTCCTAAGGCATTCATAGTCTGTCTCTCCCTGGAGCAACAATCATGTCTCTAGGGCCACCCGGTCATAGTGGGTGCCTTGTATATAAGGAACTTAATTTGTAAAATTTGTAATACACTCACAGGGCTTTCTTTCTTTCTTTCTTTCTTTCTTTCTTTCTTTCTTTCTTTCTTTCCTTATTTATTATATTTATTTTTGAGAGACAGAGAGAGAGAGAGAGAGCCCGTGAGCAGGGGAGGGGTAGAGAGAGAGGGAGACAGAAGATCCAAAGTGGGCTCTGCGCAGACAGCAAAACAGAGAGCCCAATGGGGGACTTGAACTCATGAACCTTGAGATCATGACCTGAGCCCAAGCCTGATGCTTAACCCACGGAGCCACCCAGGCGCCCCTCCATGCTTCTTAACCCTTGGTGGATGCTAAAGAAAATGGAAACTCTTTTGAGATCTCCCCCAAGGGAACTTGTGGATGCCTCCCTCAGAACCTAGGAGAAGGGCACGTGGGCTAGCGTGCTGGGGGGGAGAGTCCAGGGCCTGGGGAGCTGCAGGAGCAGGGCCCATTACCGTTTCCCCTGTGGGCATTCTCCATACACATGTGGCAGCTGAGGGACAGCTGCCTGGACAAAGACGGAGCACACAGGCACAGCCAGCTTGTTGATATTTGGGGCCACGTAGATAAATTATCCCGATAACCAAGTGCATTTTCCCCTTCCACCTCTTCCCCAGACAGTCTGACGCTGGGTAGATGCATTAGAAAGTAGGATGGCTCATTTAAAAGCTGATTTAGGAGAGGTCTCATGTTTTCAGCAGGTCCACTTTATATAGGAGAATATGCCCAGAAAGCTCTCTCTGTGACAGGAGCCCCTAACTCAGCTTTTGTTGGCAGGGTTCTTTTTGGCCTCTGCTGTCATTTGGGATTCCCCCCAGGGCCTGGAGCCTGACTTGCTTGGAGCAGGGCTGGAGTGGATCTGTAGTGAGAGGGTTCTGGGCTTACTGGGGGTAGAGTATGTGTGGGAAACAAATGTGCCCCACGAGAAGCGGGTAATACATTCTCCTTTCTCAAGTCCTGGTAATTTGGAGACATTGGAGAGCAAGGGATTATAAAAAAGGATTTCAAATGTTTGACTCAGATCGGCCACGCAGACTGTTTCACTATCCAAATCTGCGAAGTTCTGCTTTGCATTTCCTTTTGATCTCTCTGGGAGTCTGGGAACAGAGACAGGAGGGGTGTGTCAAAACTGTGCTTGGTATAATACACAGCAGAATGTGTCAAACCAAGTTAACCCAGAGAATGAAGCTGCCAGTCCCAATAATCACTGTTATTTTCTGTCCAAGTCCCAGGAGGGTCCCTGCATAAAAAACGAACTGGCCATTAATTAACTAAACTCTAGGAATTATTATTATTTTTTTAATCAATCACCTCCCTCATTTTTATAGATAGGCCCAGAAAAACTGTGGCTGAGAGCATATGTTTGAGAAAGAGAGCAGGACTTGTGCTCAGCCTGGGAGAGGCAGACTCCTGATTGGATCCACGAGGCATGGTTAGGTGTCTGTAGACTATCAGCCTTTGACATTTGCCTCTTACCCAGTGCCTGCCTGCCAAGTAGCCTTTAATAAACATAGCTGGATTAATAACAAACCATTCATTAAATTCTTAGCACTACTTTTCCACCTGGAATGAGGGGCAGACTAAATATTAATGACGGCCAGGGGTCACTCAGTTCTTGTCAGGCACTGTGCTTTCCACAGGCTTTTCTTATATATGCGTCCAGTTTATTACCCCTTCTCCTTGTCGTCTTCTTCTAGATCTCTTCACGGGTCTTCAGGTCTTTGCTCAGGACCTCAGGTCACCTCTATTCCTGCCGCCCAGGGAGCTACCAGCTATTCAGGGAGCAGCGGAGAAGATAAATAAATGTAACACATAGGTAAATTGTATAGCAGGTTAGAAGGTGATGTATACTATGGAGAAAAAAATAGGTGTGAAATAAACAAATACGTAAAGGGATCAGAAGTGTGCTTGCGTGTGTGCGTTGGCACAACATGCGGGTGGACAATTGCAATCTTGAGAAGGGTGGTTGGAATAGACCTCTTCGACAAGATGACACTTGAGCAAGGGCCCAAGGCGAGGGGGAGTCACGTGGATCTGGATGGAGTGTGCACAGCTAGTACCAAGGCCCTAAGTCAGGATCAGGCTCGGTGTGCCTGAGATTCAGTGTACTCAGAATAGACGGAGTGGCATGAATGAAAGGGAGGAGAGAGAGGAGTCATAGGAGATGAGGTCAGAGAGATAAGGGGGCCTTGCTAGGCTAATGAAGAGCTTCGTCTTTTACTTTCGAGGACACCTGAGCACATTGGAAGGTTTTGAGTAGAAAGGTAATATAAAGGGACGTGAATTTGTAAAGGAGCTGTCGGGTTCTGTGTTCAGAATAGGCTGCAGCAGAGCAGAGAGGGCAGGAGGGACTTGTTAGCAGGCAAGGGCAATAATCCAGACAACAGACCGAAGATGGCGAAGATGTCGGGCCCAGGGTGGAAGCAAAGGGGGTGGGGAAGAGTAGCCCAAGTCCCAGCATATTCTGAAGGTTGAGTGAACAGGATTTCCAGACCCCATTGGATGTAGAATGGAAGACACGGTGAGCCACAGAGTCCAGGATGATTCTAAGTTTCTCCGGCTTGGATAACTGGAAAGGTAGGGTTGCCATCAATTCAAAAGAGAAAGACCTGGAGTTCAGTTACAAAATTTGCAACGTCTGTGAGACCGCTCCTAAGCAGTTGGGAGTGTAGGAGACAGGCCTAGGCTGAAAACCTATATTTGAGAGTCATTGGCATAGGTAAGCCATCCGGAGCCACAATCCTGGATGAAATCACCAATGAGTATAAATAGAGAAGCATGAGTATAAATAGAGAAGAAAGGAAGCCCAAAATCAAATTCTTGGGCAGCCCAAAGGGTAAGAGGTCAGGAATTCGGAACAGAAACAATGTACAAACCAACTGGTTTGAAGGCTGCAAAAAAGTCAATGTCATTCTATTTTATTTTATTTTATTTTATTTTATTTTATTTTATTTTATTTTATTTTATTTTAAGTCAGTGTCATTTTTAAAAGATGTGTTAGGCTATTTTATATTAAGAGAAATGAAAGAGACATTAGCACCAAATACATAAATATGTTTCATGGGGCGCCTGGGTGGCTCAGTCGGTTGAGTGTCGGACTCTTGGTTTCGGCTCAGGTCACGATCTCAGGGTCACGAGTTCCAGCCCCGCATCGGGTTCTGTGCTGCCAGTGCAGAGCCTACTTGGCATTCTCTCTCTCTGCCGCTCTTGAGCTCTCTCTCTCTGTCTCAAAATAAATAAACTTAAAAGAAAAAAGTACATTTCACGCACTTGGGTTGGATACTGGATAAAAAAGAAGTTACGCGACACATGTCTGGAACAATTGGGAACATTTGAATTTGCACAGGTATTGGATGATATAGAAGTAATGTTAATTTTCTTAGGTGTGATCACAGTAGAGTGGCTTTGTTGGAAGTGTATGCAATGAAGCATGGTCTAATAAACTTTGCCGTGTGACAAAATGGGAACAGCGGGCGAGTGGTTAGTGGAACAGTTAGATGAAGGGTATGTGCATACTCACTGTACTGCTCTTTCAGCTTTTCTATAAATTTGAACATTTAAAAAAAGAATCACAGGAAAATAAGGTTGGAGGAAGTGGAGGAACTGGAAGGGAGAGATCGGAGAGGAAAGGCAGAAACACCAGAGAGGGCTTTGGCTTGGGAACCACCTGGAGCGGGTGGAAGAAGCAAGAAGGAACAGAAACGATGGAAAAATCTACTCGTGGGTCAAATAAAATGACAAAAATGATTTTTGGATCTAAAACCAGAATCAGTGGTGACCTTGGTAGAGCAGTTGGGCAGAGCCTAGAGGTGACCGCTGCCTCTGGTGGCTAAGCCCAAAGGATGGACCTTTCTGACTAACTGAAGTCTCGGTTTCCAGGAGGGAGACAGACAGGGGGGCGGGGAGGGCAAGGGGGACAGAAGAGAAAGAGCAGGACAAGGAGGAGGATCTGGAGGAGGAGTGAGGAGGGAGAGTGGGAGGGAGAGACTGTTCTGTGCCGGACCAGCTGCAGTGAGCGCCTGGGAGGCTGGCCCCCCAGCGTGGGAGGACGATGGGCCGGGGGTGGGGGGTGGGGGGGGTGGTGATGGGAGAGTGTCCAGGAAAGGGGAGGATCCCCGCTCTGGCTGCCGCGCAGATTGGCGTTTTCTGTCGAGGGCGGCGGGCGCGTCAAACAACCTTTGATTACAGCAAATGTAACCATTGGGGCTAGTTTTTATTTCATAGGGAGCGCGTTTATTGGGACGGAGGAAGATGAGCGGAAAAACGGAATAACTAGAATAGGAAGACGCTTATTTTATTCCTTGGTTTGGGCCGTTCTCAGGCAGCGCCGATCTAAGCGCCGTGTGGGGTTATTCGGACAAGAAGGAGCATAAAAGCAAATTTTGGTCTTCTTGAAACAGGAAGCAGCAGTTTTTTGCTTTGTTTTGTTTTGGTTTTGAATCTGACGCTTGAATGACCCCAGTAGTTACCGCGACTTAGTTTTCTGGGGATGTAGCCCTGGCCGCGCAGTTGATTACTTAGATGCCAACCTCGATGACAGATCCACCCCTACCCCCAACAAGCCAGGCAGGTTTGTCAACGTCTTGAATCTTTCTCTCTTCCCTTTCTTCTTCACATGTAGCTAGATTCTTTTTTTTTTTTTTTAATTTTTAAAAAAATGTTTAGTTTTGAGAGAGAGAGAGAGACAGAGACAGAGTGTGAGCAGGGGAGGAGCAGAGAGAGAGAGGGAGACCCAGAATCCGAAGAAGGCTCCAGGCTCCAGCACAGAGCCCCATGCAGGGCCGAACCCACTAACTGTGAGATCATGACCTGAGCTAAAGTTGAACACTTAACCAATTGAGCCACCCAGGCGCCCCCAAATGTAGCTAGATTCTTAAAGTAGCAAACAGTCATGGAAAGAAAACCAGGCGGGGGTGGGGGGAAGTATACACAACAATCAAGATCCCCTAATTCCACTCCTCAGAGAAAAATTTTGATATTCTCCATTTACTCTTTCTTAAAAATATATGTATAATAAACTCCTTTTAAAGAAACAGGGATTGGACATGCAATTTTCTAACTTGCTTTTTTCTTAACGTAATATTATGAAAAACTTTGCAATGCATCAAGTGTTGTTCTATCACATGATATGAGTGACTGTATATACTGCATATTGACTGTGTATTTTATCCTACGGATATATGCCAATTCTTAGAGCTACATTTCTTTTGTGGGATATTTAGCTTTTTCCCCCAAGTTTTGCGTTTAAGTAATGTTGCTAGCTGCATTCCTGTCATAAGTATGTTGCACGCCTCTCGGGTTCTTTACTTGGTGTAAGGTGTGTTGAGGGAGGGGAGGGGGAGGAAGGCGTTAGTTCTTCCACAAGGGCGGGGTGTGCTGGCAGACCCTGCTGGAAAAATGGAACTCACTCTGAGGTTTTCCTGTAGACCCTTCTCAGCGTTGTCTGCGGTGGCCCCCGCCCCCTCCACCCACACCCCCCACCAGGCCCTGGCCAAGGGGCGCTTGTCCAGTCCCAAGGCACTTGAAGGGCCTCTCACCCCTCTGCTCCTTCTCTCCAGGGCTCCTCCGCGTGCTCCTCCTCCTGGTCTCCCGGGAGGCTTCAGTTTCTAGAGATGATCCTGTTGGGGACAACAGAGGCTAGAAGTGATGGCGGAGAGAGGTGGCCTCTGGATGTGCCACATTCCTGGTTCCCAGAGAGTTCCCAGGCCTAGACATAGCTGCTGGGGGCTGGAGGAGAACTGCCTGCGGGGACTCTGGGCGCAGTTGGCAGCTGGGATGGCCGCCCTCTCATTTCCACCCCCTCCCAGCTCCACCCCTGGGAGCCTAGTGGTGGGTGCGGGGGTGTGTCCCCCCCCCCCCCTTTTGTGAATTGCCCTGGGGACGCCAGGGGAAAAAGAGGAGCTGGAAAGTCTGCGTCATCTGCCTTTGAGAGCAGAGTTCTTCTTGGCCAGGCTAGAGCAGTTTGGAAAGTGAAACTTGCTCAGTGCCTGGGCCTTCCCCACTTCGGGCAGCCTGGGGCCCAGAAAAACCAGAGGTTACAGCGGCCACGACCAGAATCTTGAGGGTGTTTGTCTTGCGTTGCTAAGGACGTCTAGCAAGTACAGTTTTTTAAGGCACTAACTCAAACCTCACCGCTATCCTTAACTGTGAGAAGCAAACTGTTAATACTTATTTAAAAAAAAATGACACGGAAGAATATTTTCAGGACTTGGGGCAGGGAGAGGTTTCTTACAATACGAACAATCTATACAGTGAAAGACTGGGGAACTGGACTACGTCTTGTTCATCAAAAGCCGACTGTAGTTTAGTGAAAACGCAAACCCTAGTGGGCGATTTTCACAGCACCTCAGGGCAAAGGGCTGGCACCCAAAATACAGGACAAGTTCCTCCAACTCAGCAATAAGAGTAGAAAAATGGGCAAATGACTTTCTTTTAACAAAGAAGAAATCTAAATGGCCAGTAAATATAAGGAAAGATGCTCATCCTCAAGAGTCTAGATTCTCCAAAATTGAAAAGCTGGACAATACTAGGTGTGGCTGAGATGTGGAGCCAGGGGAATGAAAACTGGAAATACGTATGGCAATATCTCATAAAGCCGGAGGCCCAGTCACTCCATGACTACAGTTCTGCTTTTGTGAATAAAGGCTGTTGAAGTGTGTGTAGATATGTATCGTGAGACTGTACATCAAGGTTCATACAAATGTTATTTTAATAGGTCCAAAGTGGAAATGATCCTAATGTCCACTAATAGTAAAACAGACTGGTATAGTCACAGTTTGGAATAGCATAGAAGACTATGTACAGAATACCATAAGTATGGGATAATAAGTAAATGATAAGTATGGAATACTATACAACAATGAAAACCAATAAGCCCCAGATACAGCAGCGATGAATCTTAAAGACATAATACGGAGGGGCGACTGGACCGCTCAGCTGGTTAAGCTTCTAACTGTTGATTTCTACTCAGGTCATGATCTCACCATTTGTGGGTTTGGCCCTGAGTAGGGCTCTGGGCTTCAGTGCTGATAGCATGGGGCCTGCTTGGCATTTTCTGTGTCTCTTTCTCTCTGCCCTCCCCTGCCTGTCAAAATAAATAAATAAGCTTAAAAAAAAAAAAGATATACTATTGAACCAAAGAAGCCAGGGACAACAGAACACATACTAAGTGATCATTTGTATCAAGTTTTAAAAACAGGCAAAATTTAACTAGGGTGTATTGTTTAGGGATGCAGATGCATCCTTAGGTGATATATATATATATGTATATATGCATATATATACATATGCATATATATATATGCATATATACGCATATATGTATATATGATATATATATATGATATATGTATATATTATATATATATATATATATATCTCCATTCATCCTTAGGTGATATATATATGTATATATATCTATATCTATATATCTATATAATATGCCATATATATATGTGTGTGTGTGTGTGTGTGTCACACACACACACACACACACACACACACACATATATATGGCACCTGGGTGGCTCAGTCTGTTAAGCGTCTGACTTTGGCTGGGGTCATGATCTCACAGTCATGATCTCACGGTTTGTGAGTTTGAGCCCTGTGTCAGGCTCTGTGCTGACAGCTCAGAGCCTGGAGTCTGTTTCGGATTCTGTGTCTCCCTCTCTGTCTGCCCCTTCCCTGCTCACACTCTATCTCTCAAAAATGAATAATGTTAAAAAAATTAAAAAAATATATTTGTTTAACAGTGTAGGAGATAGAGGTCACTTCTAGGAGAGAGGGAAGGGGAAAGGTATATGATCCAGAGTGGCTGGCAAGAGTTCCACAGCCTGGGTGGCTGTGATCCTAGTGTTTTTTTTACAACTAATTAGTCTTGGGACTTATGTTTTACGTACTTTTTGGGGGTATGTTTTTATACTTCATCCCCCAAATTAAAAATGATAGATATGATCTGAGGCAGGATGTGGGGAGGACCCTCCCGAATTTCTGGTGAACGGAAGGGAGAGCGGAAGGATAAAGTCTTGCTCTTTTCAGCTAGGCACAACAAAGCCAACTATCCTAACACACTGTGGACATCACATGATTTCCTAGTGGTGATTCCTTACCTGTCACTTTAATTCTGTAGGGAAGAGGAATAATTTCCATTTAACTTAATCGCAATGAACATATCAAGGCTTGGCCTAAAACAGCACCTCAATTTTTTGAAAGCAGCCCACTGATTTTTTAAAAAAGTTAATTATCTCCTTTGCATTAGCTGAATGAGTCCCTATCCTAAATGAGGTGCCTTTGAGTTAGAAGGCCAGCTGTCTGCCTGGGTTGCAGACTTTGACCCAGTGGAACCTTAGGTGGTGACTCCCCAAGCCATTCCTCCCTCTTCCCCAGGGAACCCCTCAGGGACAAAAGCTGCTTAGCAGCAGGCATGTTACTAGGAATGTACCAATTTGCTGGGAGAGAATTCTGCAGCAAAATTACAAAAGCACAGGGAATTAGAAAATATACAAGGTGTGCTACCTGGCAAGGCAGAACTTACTGGATGATCTGATTGTTAAAATTGAGAAAGATAAGCGGTGGTTGTCACAACAAAAATATTTGTGTAAACCTTAGCCACATTTTGCATTTTATTATTTTAACAGGACAGCCATACCTCTAAGTATATATTTTGAAATACACATTGAAACAGACACGAATGCTCTGTAGAAAAATGACATGTTCACTTTGTAAGTCTTAGAGAAACTTGCTCTCCAACCCCTGCTAACAATAGTTCTTGCACGGTGCCAGACCTCTAGGGTCTTCATGGATGTGAATGTTAGCTTAGAAAGCACCCCGGGTGACTCAGTCTGTTAAGCCACAGGCTTTGGCTCAGGTCATGATCTCACTGTTTGTGAGTTCAAGCTGGTTTGTGAGTTCAAGACCCGCCTGGGGCACTCTGCTGTCAAGGAAGAGCCTGCTTCAGATCCTTGCTCTCCCTCTCCCTCTCCCTCTGCCCCTTCCCTGCTTGCTCTCTGTCTCTCAAAAAGAAGTAAACCTTAAAAAAACTATTTTGTTAAACATATGTGTTTTGCTAAAAAAAAAAAAATGAGAAGGTTAACTCTTTTAATTTTACTCGGGACCATTTGAGCTGGATGTTCCACGTTACAGCTGGGGAAACTGAGGCCCAAGAGCCTAAGTTCTTTGCCTGTTCAAAGTCTGGCAGAGTTCCAGAGGCTGAGTTCTTAACACCACGGTGCACTCACTACCTTGGAGCCGTCCAGAATGACGTCCAGAAGCCCACGGACCGGTGGACTCCGTGTGGAGTTTGTGAGGTCTCCAGGGCCCCCCCACCGAGAGCTTTCCTCTCGTGACCGGTGGCGCCCACCCCACTCCCGGGCCGGGGCTTGCACAAATTAGCTTCCTCCGACCCAGGGGACAACAGGCACTTAACAGAAGCTCAGACAAACGTGCCCGCTTCCCCTCCTCTCCTCCCCCGAGCTCCGATCGAGACCCACGTTTTCTAGAAACAGGAGACCCGGAGAAAAGCCTGGTGGCCTGGATCTCGGTCTTAGACTTGCAGAGGGGAGGGCGCCGATGTCTTCACAGCGAAGTCCCTGCGACGCGGCGAACAGCAAGGATGCTGTCAGGAATGGTGCACAGAAAGTCAGGGACGGCTTTGAAATGAAGGCCACCTCACTAGGCCTTAATTCCAAGGGCGGGAGTGTGGCGGACCGCTTATCCCTGCCCCCGCTGTCCCCGACCGGGCAGGGGGCCGCGTCCCCGCGCTGCGCCCGCCTCCTCCCGCGTCCCGCTCCGCTCCCCGCCGCGCCGCAGGTGGGGGGCCGGGGGGGGGGGCGTGGGGGAGTTGTTTTCCTCCGACCCGGGGGCCGTCATTGTCATTCCAGCAGCCTCCCGCTGTGGCCCAAGCCCCGGCCGTAACCCGACACCTCGAGCCGTTGACTGCGGCCGGCGCCGGGGCGGTGGCGGCGCGCGGCGCGGACGAGGGGCGGCGGCGGCGGGGGGCGCGCGGGGCCCGACCCGGCCTCCGGCGCGTCATCTCCCCGCGGGGGGCCTGAGACCCGCACAACCCCTGGTGCGCTTTCCCGACTCCAGAGGGACAGAAGCTGGCAAGTACTGCGCCCCCTCCCGGGGCACCTAACGGCCGGCTTTGCCCGGATCCTGTTCCTTTTTTCCGACTGGTATCCGATTTCCCCTGGTACTCCTGTTCACTTAATAGCTTGTATTAATTACACCCACTTTTAGAACACCTAACTATTCATTTTAACCCGATTCTAGATAATAGTGCCCGTTAAAGCACAGGTGTGAAGGGTTATATATTTGCCAGTACACATTGCATTGTAATCATAATTTTAAAAAAGTCCGTCCATGTATGACTTCGCATGGTCTTTTACACCATCTGTGATTTGGACACCACGCTCTGGAAGAGACAGCTTTATTCTGTTTCTCATACCGCCCTCCCTCCTCCAATTGAAAAACAGCCGCATTTTACAGATGAGGTGCGTAGGTACCTTTTCTGGGATAGAAACGCACACCAGCTCCACCAGCCTGGGGAGGGATAGGAGAGAGGTGCAGGAAGCTATCAATCTGCCGTCTGATCGCACACAAAAGATCGAATCTAGTGTTTTGTGGACAAATTTAGGAAGCAGTTCCTGGCCTGCTGGCTGTCTAGAGTCTCCTTCTATGCTGGTGTCCCACCTCCGCCCCAGGGCTACCCTGCGCATTCAAGAGTTTCCACACACTCATCTGTGCCCCAGAGGGTTGCCCTGATGGAGCTGATCTTTCAGCAACCAGTTTCACCTGCCAGTGTCTCTATTTCCTGCCGTAAGATGCCCCTTTGCAAAACGAGGCAGCAAGCTAATTTGCTGGCGTTGGCCGTCCGGCCCAATCTGCCTCTCCATTTCTCCACTTGATGAAGGGCAGTCCTGACGGGAGACCGTGCCTTACCCAAAGGGTTGAGTGTCAGTCCCAGAATTCTCAGACTTCAGAGTCCCTGTGAATTACCTGCGACCTCGTCAAAACGCAGGTTGTGATTCAGTAGTGTGCGGCCTGATTCAGTGATCTGCGTTTCCCACAAGCTCCCAGAGGGTGCTAATGTTACAGGTCCCCAGACCACACTTTGAGTAGTAAAGGCCCAAGGGATTTCTAATCTGCCAAGCAGGCTCCAGGGGCAGAGAACTGGGGCTTGGCAACATCTTGCTTTGGCCTGAGGCAGGCCTTTTGCTAAATAAATGAGTTGATTAGAAAGATAGTGAGGTAGGTGGTGAAGACTAGAGTCTTAGAGACTAAGCCATACATTTGTACTACACCATGAACTGTGGGAACTTGGCTAAGTCACATAACCTCTTTGAGCCTCTGTTTCCTCATCTGTAAATGGGCACAGTAACCTGCGTCCTGGGTTTATGCCTCAACACGGAAGGAAAAACCCACGTAAATGTTCTTTTTTAAGATGTAAAGCAGTGACCACCGGTAAAGGATTAATGTTTTATTCTCCACGAAATTGTGGTAATTTCTCAAAAAGTACATTGATGTATATGCATGTCCCAGAGCTATGTTATTCTAAAATAGCTATGTTATATAATAGCTAATGTTATTCCAAAAGCTACACTCTTTTCTCTGAAATGACTTAAGGATCACGGTTCGTTTTTATGAGCTATCAAGATTCTTAGAGAAAAGCATAAGAAAGAAAAATGACAATTTTTGAGGTCACTGCTAGCTGTATCTCTCACATCGACCTTAAGAGAATGTGTCACATTGGGGGGAATGCCTCAGGGGCAAGATACGGTCTCTGGCTCTGGTCGTGGGAAGGCATTCTTGATCATTGTATTTCATGCTTCATTGGAATTTGTATCAGCTTCCTTTTTTTTTTTTTATTAGAATTTGTATCAGCTTATTGTTAAGAGGTGGTGGCCATCCTTTCATTAAGAGGAGGTTTTCCCGTGGCAACGTACAGCTCAGAACAAAAACAATCTCATGTAAGCCCCGCCTTAGCTAGGAAGAGGACCCATATGTGGCAGCAAGGTGGGTTGGAAAGAACTTGGAAGAGGGGGCCTGAATTCTAGTCTTCACTCAGCCATTAACTACTGCGATGGCCACTTCTTACACCTGTCTCTTTTTCGGAAAATAGGAGTCGCTTGTACATTTGTGGTAGTTTCACTTCTCTTAAACAAGGGTTACCAAATGTTGGTCCTTCAGAGGTGGGGTGTTTGACCCACACTGTTTGTTTATTTCAGATTGATAGGCTTTTTTTTAAGGGGGAATTTTAGGTTTACAGAAAAATTGAGAAGAAAGTACAGAGTTCTTATGTTAAGTTCCCCGCCCCCCCCCCCCCCCCGCCACAATTTCCTCTATTTTTAACCCCTTGCATCAGGGTGGTACATTTGTTGTAATTTATAAACCGATGCGGATGCGTTATTATTAACAAAGGACATGATTTACATCCAGGCTCATCGTTGTGGAGTGTATTTCATAGGTCAGGACAATATGGATCCATCAGTATTGTATCCTACACAACAGTTCCACTGCCCTCAAAATCCCTGTGCTTCCCTCCTTCATCCCTCCCTTCCCCTGAATCCCTGGCAACCACTCATCTTTTTATTGTCTCCACAGTCCTGCTTTTCCCAGGATGTCATAGAGTTGGAATCACAGAGGATGTAGACTTTTCAGCCTAGCTCCCTTCACACTGACACACATTTAAGGTTCTTTCGTGTCTTTTCATGGCTTGATAGCTCATTTCTTTTATTGCTGAATATTATTCCATTGTCTGGACGTGTGTACCACAGTTTATTCACCTGTTGGAGTTCATCTTGGTTGCCTCTAGTTTGGGGCAGTTACGAACAAAGCAGCTATAAACATCTGTGTGCGAGGTTTGCACACACCCAAGTTTTCAAGTCATTGGGTGGATCATCTAGTAAGAGTATGTTTCGTTTTGTGGGTAACTGCCGAAATGTCTTCCCAAGGGGCTGTACCATTTTGCATTCCCCCGGCAATGAACGAGAGTTCCTCTTTGCTCCACATTCTCACCAGCATTTGGGGTTGTCAATATTTTGGATTTTAGCCATGCTAATGGTGTCGCCTTTTCGTCAGTTAGCCATTCTAGTGGTATTATCATGATCGGTTTAACTTGCAATTCACAAATGGGACATAATGTAGAGCATCTTTTCATATACTTGTTTGCCGGATCTGCTTATCCTGGTTGGTGAGGCATCTGTTTAGATCTTTTGTCCATTTTTAAGTTTGGTTGTTTTCTTACTGTTGACATTTAAGAGTTCTTTGTGTATTTTGGATACAAGCGCTTTATCAGATGTGTCTTTTGAAAATATTTCTCTCTGTCTGTGGCTTGTCTTCTCATGCTCTGAACAGTGTCGCTCACACAGCTGTTTTCATTTTAATTAAGTCCATTCCAACTTAATTAGTTTTCCCTTCGTGGATTGTGTTTTTGGCATTCTATCTAAAAAGTCATTGCCTGGCCCATGCTGTATTTAAATTTTTTTTTCTTTTTTAAATCTTTATTTATTTTTGAGAGAGAGAGACAGAGTGTGAGCAGGGGAGGAGCAGAGAGAGAGAGGGAGACACAGAGTCCGAAGCAGGCTCCAGGCCCTGAGCTGTCAGCACAGAGCCTGATGTGGGGCTCGAACTCACAAACTGTGAGATCATGATCTGAGCCAAAGTTGGACGCTTAACTGACTAAGCCACCCAGGAGCCCCGCCCATGCTGTATTTTAAAATGTTTGAATCTGAGCTGATATTTTAAAAAATGGAAATATTAAAAACAAACCTGACATTGGCCAGCTACAAATTGAAGGTTTAAAAAAAAATAACAGGCTTTGTTCTGGTTACTGTGGTTGTATAGCCAATAACCTCAACCTCAGTAATCGTTTATTATACTTATGGCTTCTGTGGAGCTGGAAATTCACAAAGGGCACAAAAGGGATGGTTTGTTTCTCTTCCGTGATGTGTGGGTGTCAGCGAGGAGACTCCAGGCCTGAGGGCTGGAAATATCTAAAGACATTTTCCCGTCTGTGGTTGATGTCGGCTGTCAGCTGAGACCCTGACTGGGGCTGTTGGCAGAAACACTTATATGTGGTCTTCCCATGTGGCTCCTTGGCTGGGTTCCCAGGGTAAGTGGGGAGAGAGATAAAGAAAAAATAGAGAAAAAAAAATATATAGAGAGAGGGAGAACCAAGCAAAAACCATATCCTTTTTATGACTTAGCCTCAGAAGTCACATGGCATCATTTCTGCTGTACTCTAGTGGTTAAAGCAGGAACAATCCAATCAAGTTCAAGGAGAGAGGAAATAGATTGCACCTCTCAATGGAGAGTAGTAAGAATGTGCAGCTAGAAATATTGTCATCATTTTTGGAAAATGCAATCTACTGCAGACCTATAATCCTCAAGATTGGCACGATCGTGAAGGTCAAGGAAAGATTGAATAACTGTCCTAGATTAAATGAGGCTAAAAAGATATGAAAACTGAATGCAAACATGATCCAGGATTTCCTTTTGCTACCAAGGGTATTATTGGGAAAGTTGAAATCTGAATAAGATACCACTGTTAATTTCCTGGTTTTGATAGCTTCATTGTGGTTTTATTAGAGAATATATTTAGAAAATATATACCTAAGTATTTATGTAAAAAGGGGAATCATGTCTTCAACTTCTTCTTGGTTTAGAAAAAATATCTATCTATCTATCTATCTATCTATCTATCTATGTATCTATCTATCATCTTCCTACCTATCTATACACACACACACACACACACACACACACACACACAAACGCACACCCAGGTGGAGAAGAGAATAGAGCAAATGTGGTAAAATTTTAATGTTTGAGGAATCTTGGTGAAGGGTACATTCGAATTTTTGTACCTTCCTGCAGTTGTTCTGTATGTTTAAATTCTGTCATATTAAAATTTTAAAATATTTATGTATTTATAAACATTAAAAAATTAAAAAAAACAAAGTTTATTTGTACATGTATTTATTTAAAAATTCTTCAATGTTTATTTTTGAGAGAGAGAGAGAGAGAGACACAGCACGAGCAGGGGAGGGGCAGAGACAGAGGGAGACACAGAATCTGAAGCAGGCTCCAGGCTCCAAGCTGTCAGCACAGAGCCTGATACGGGGCTCAAACTCATAACCGTGAGATCATGACCTGAGCTGAAGTCAGGCGCTCAATGGACTGAGCCACCCAGGCGCCCTGTGAACTTGAGTTTTTATGGCACAGGGACAGGAGATAAAGTCTATGGCCCATCTATGGAAAATCCAGTAGAAGACTCACCACATAAATCCAGGACCCCCTGCAGTGACATTCTCTGTGCTGAGAGTGAGTTAGAAAAAATCCATACCCTGGAGGACATAGCAAGTTAAGTTGCCATAAAGGCAGAGAGTAAAAAACATAGTACCTGAAAACTCAAGCTTAAAGCTGTCACTCACATAGGTTTGCAATACAAATTCACGTTATTGAGATGATCTGAACCTCAGGCTGATAATTAAGTTAAATTTCAGGTTCCCGATGGAAGCAAACATGAATGTCCACTGGAGGAACCCACCTTCAAGACTCAGAATTCAAACAGGTAAAACTCCAAGAAATATGAAACCACGGCAAAAGTAAAATGCACACACACACACACACATGCACGCGCACCCATGGGCGCAGAAAAACATACCCAGCACCATAAGCAAGAGCTGGTGGAAACAACAGATAGCAAAATTAGGCCCACAGAAAGTTTAGATATTGAAATGAGCTGGCTCAGAATGTCAAGTGACCATGTTTGATGTGTATGAAGACATATAAAGAAGGATGACAACTTAAGGAGTTAAGAGACCATTGAGAAAGTGAGAAACCGTCCCTGTCATCTAAGGGCTGGTTTAGCACCCACTGCTAGGCCATGGGGTTCTGTTGAATGTAAACCACTCCACAGAACACGAGCATCAGGTAAAGTCAATCTGTGACCAGGACAGATCCAGACAAAAGCAAGACCCCACCATAATCAAGCATGACAGGATATGAAATTGCCCTAATAGAAAAATGACCCATCACCCCATCTTGGCTAATATGAGTGACTGCCATTATAACTGTAGTCTTGGCCTCATCTGTCTTCCTTCTAGATAAGATTTACTGATACCCAGAATTACCCCATTTCCTGACAGCATCCTCTGTTTCCTTAACCACCATCCCCAAACCACCCAAATACAGCCCAAATTTTATAATAGGCCTTTTTTTTTTTTTTTTTAAAAAACTACCTTCTTACCCAGATGTCTCAAGGTTCCCCATGATGTGCATTTTCTTTTGCTTCCATGAGTAATAAACCCAAATTGTTCAACTACAGGTATGTTCTTGGCAGTCTTTGGCCTGGAGAGCATGAATAGTATAAAAAATAAGCTAATTTGAAGGATAACCAAATATTACTTGTAGAAATAAAAATATAGAGATAGAAACTCGACGGATGGGTTTAACACAGCAGCTTGGACACTAGAGAAAGAATTAGTGAGCTGGAAGATGCATCCAAAGAACTGACTGATTATGCACCCGGAATTACAAAGAGATAGAAATATGAAAGGGTGGCCAGAGCAAAAGGTGTAAGATACATCTTATCTAAGTTCTAGAAGTCTTAAAAAGAGAGGAGAGTGAGAATAAGGTGAAGGCAACATTTGAGGAGCTATAGAGCTGACACTTTTGCCAAAATGATAGACATCAATTCTCAAATTACAGAATTTTGGTGAACCCCAATCATGAAATATAAATAGAAATCCACACTTGGATACAACAGAGGAAGCTGAAAATGCAAAATTTGAGAAAATATTAAAAGCAGCCATACAGGAAAGACAGATTATCTCCAAGAGGGCAATGCTTGACCAATGGCTGACTTCTCAACAGCAGCAATGAAAGCCAGAAGAAGGTGGAATGATATCTCCATTGTGCTAATAGTGAATGTTTGACAACCTAGAACTGTGTGTCTAACAAATATTGTATTCAATGAACGAAAACTAAGAGCATATTTCATCAGCAAATCCTAATGGGTGTGCTCCAGAAGCAAGGAAAGTAATCCCAGAGAGGAAGTCTGAGAAAAAAAGAATGTAAACAACAACAACAACAACAATAACAAGAAATGTTGACAAGGTGGCTACTAAGCAAATCTAAAACTAAGCAAATCATGAATATATATAACAATCATAAAAAGAATGTCTTATAGGGTTGGGAAAAAAACAAGATACGAAAGAGGAACAAGAATAACAATTATGTTAAGAGGAAAGATCAACGTTGTTAAAAGATCCCATGGTCCTTGAGTTGGTTGGAAGAAGGGCAAAAATAATGGTTAACTGCTGACTTTGTCAAGTTGGGTGTGCATGTTATAATTTCTTGAGCATGTTGGTTTCCTAGATTCGCCATCACAAAGTGCCATGCACAACAGACATTTATTTGCTCATTGTTCTGGAGACCAGAAGTCCAAAATGAAGGTGCCAACACGTTGGTTTCTTCTGAATGCTCTCAGAGGAGAATCTGTTCCAGGCTCTCTCCTATCTTGTGGTGACAGTCAGAAATCCATGGGGCTCCCTGTCTTGTGGATGCCTCACACCAATTTCTGCCGTCATCTTCACGGGCTGTTCTCTTTGTGTGTCTCTGTCTTATAAGGACATGAGCCCTATTGGATTAAGGACCCACCCTACTCTACTCTAACCTCATTTGGACTTAACAAATTATATCCACAATGACTTTATTTCAATAAGGTCATATTCTGAGGTACTGAGGGTTAGAATTTTAATATATCTTTTTGGGGGGACCCGATACTTTACACGAAGGGTAGCTAATGAAAGAACAGAAATGGTAGAGGGGGAAAAACCGGGAGGAGCGAAAAAACCTCATTGCAAGAGAAGGCAAGAAAGGAAAAAAAAGGCAGGAAAGATAGAAAAACCAAAATAAAGTTGTAGAAATAAATGCAAATATGTCCATAATTACTATACATTTTAATAGACTAAGTTCCATAGGTCAAGGATAGACTTTTAAATTGCATGAAAACAAAAAACCTCATTAGGTAATAAGTATATATGTGTGTATATATTTCCCCCGCCAAGAGATACATCTAAAACAGATGCACAGGAGCGCCTGGGCAGCTCATGCAGTTTAGTAGCTGACTTTTGATCTCTGCTTCCGTCATGGTCTCACAGTGCATGAGTTCGAGCTCTGCATTGGGCTCTGTGCTGATGGCGTGGAACTGATGGCATTGGGATTCAGTTTCTCCTTTTTTTCTGCCCCTCCCCTGCTTGTGCATGCTCTCTCTCTTTCTCTCTCTCAATATAAATAAATAAACTTCAAAAAATAAAAAAAAAAATAAATGCACACAAATTCTTGAAATTAAAAGGATGGAAAAAGAGGAAGTGGGCATATACTAATTTAAAGCTATTAATTACTACAGAGAAAATAGACTTTGGGTCAAGAAGCATTATTATTAGTGAAAAAGAGAGTTTCATAAAGAGAGAGGATTAAATTCTCCAGGAAGAGACAATATTCTAGGCGTGTATGTATCTAATAACATAGTTTCAAAACACCTGAAGCAAAAATTATCATATTTATAAAGGGAGTTGGATAAATGTTCAGAGTAAAAAAATTTGAACATGGTTCTTCTAAGAGTTGACTTCTTTAAATAAACATGTGCTCAATTTATTTAACTCATTAGTGAGAGAACCAGTAAGAAGTTACAACTGATTCAAAGGACAAAGTATTGTATGTCACACACACACACACACACACACACACTCATGCACAGAAGCAGTTAAGGAAGGTTGAAATGAATTTAAAATAGATGCAAAATAGATGCAAAATGGTGGCATAGTCGGGTGGCTCAGGAGGTTAGGCATTTGACGACTTGGGCTCAGGTCATGATCTCACACGAGCCCCACGTGGGGCTCTGGGCTGACAGCTCAGAGCTGGAGCCGCCTGCTTCAGATTCTGTGTCTCCCTCTCTCCTGCCCCTTCCCCACTCACGCTCTGCCTCTGTCTCTCTCTCTCTTGAAAATAAATAAACATTAAAAAAAATAAAATAAAATAGATGCAAAATGGATCAATAATCCATTTCATTCAACTGGTCCTTACTAATTTGCATTTCTATGGATAAAATCTTTTGCATTATCATCAAATTTCTTTAACCTATGGAGTTATCAATAACTAACTCAAAGACAATGAAAGGCACAGATAAGTTGGAAAGATGTCCTGGACAGAACACTTAGTAATTTTTTTTTGTACGTTTAAAATTTTTTCAAAATTGTTCATAGCAGTAGTCCCTATTGTGATCATAATAATCTCAAAGGAAGATTCTTCTTTTTTTAAAAAAATATTTGTTTACTTAAGTAATCTCTACAGGCAATATGGGGCTTGAACTTGTGACGTTGAGATCAAGAGTCTTGTGCTCTACCTACTGAGCCAGCCAGATGCCCCAAAGAAAGATTACTCTTGAAGACAAAATAAGGCTGCTGTCACTAGATTTGGCTTGATTATTTAAAAAAGTGCTGCCAGACTGTTCCTTTACCGTGGAGTTTGCTTTGAAATCTGGAGGCATAGAGAATCAAATTAAGTCCACAGTTGTATATTTCTGTCACTGTTATTTCCAGTGTAGTCTCAGCTGCTCAGATCATTTACAATGTTATAAATAATAACTTATACACTCGTGGGTTAAAGAATACATCAAATAAAAATCAGAAAATATTCACAACTGACCTGTCATAAAATACTACTTTTGGAATTTGTGGAACATAGAAGAAAATCTGTGGCCCTAAATGTTTATAATAGAAAAGAAGAAAGGCTGAAAATAAATGAGCTAAGCATTCATCTTGAGAAATTAGAGAAAGGACAGAGAATAAAAAGTAGAGAAGAAATAGAAGAGTGAGTTTAAGGAAACAGAAAACAAAGCTACAGGGGCACCTGGGTGGCTCAGTCAGTTGAGTGTCTGACTTCAGCTCAGGTCATGATCTTGCAGTTCGTGAGTTCAAGCCCCACATCGGGCTGGCCACTGTCACTGCAGAACCCACTTCGGATCCTCTGTCCTCCTCCCTCTCTGCTCCTTCCCAGCTGGCTCTCTCTCTCTCAAGAATAAATAAAACTTTTTAAAAAAATTCAGAAAAGAAAACAAAGTTACAAAAGACAGCTTCAGCAAAGTCAAATGTTACATGTAAATATTAATACCATTGAAAAATCTGTGGCAGGATTGATTAAAAAAAAAAAAAAGGAGAGAAGGCACAAGTAAATAATATGAGGCATGAACAATGGGACCCTAAGCACTTACGCTGCATAGGTTAGTAAGGTTAAGAAGAAGGTGTCGTACATTTGGAAACAGATAAAGTGGTTGAATTCCTAGAAGAACACAGTGTTTCCAAATTGATTCAAGATTCAAGGGAAAGCTTATGCCACAAAAGGCACAGCCAACAAATGGAAAAAACTAGACCATTTAGGGGTGCCTGGGTGGCTCCGTTGGTTAAGCGGCCGACTTCAGCACAGGTCATGATCTCATGGTTCATGAGTTCAAGCCTCGTGCAGGGCTCTGTGCGGACAGCTCACAGCCTGGAGCCTGTTTCAGACTCTGTGTCTCCCTCTCTCTCTGTTCCTCCCCTGCTCACGCTCTGTCTCTCTCTCAAAAATAAATAAAGATTAAAAAAAAAAAAAAAAACTAGACAACTTGGACTTGGTGAAAATTAAACCATTTTTGTTTTGTTCCGGAAAAAAAAATTTGTTGTTTCAGCCTGTAAACTAAACTAAAACTCAAGAACAAAGCAGACAAACAACCTGCTTAAAAAGTGGGCTAAGGACTTGAAGAGACAATTTCTCCAAAGAAGCAATGGAAACAGTCTAGGTGCTGAACGTCACTCATCATGAGGGGCATGCAAGTCAACACCACAGTGAGACACCGCCTCGTGTTCATTAGGGTGGCTACTATCAAAAAGCAGAATGACACGTGTTGGGGAGGATGTGGAGAAATGGGAAGCTTGTGCACGGTTAGTAGAAATGTAAAATGGTACAGCCCGCTATGGAAAACGGTATTGTGGTTGCTCAAAAACTTAAAAATAGAACTACCACCTGATCTGAAAAACTCACTTTCGGGTATGTCAACAAAAGAATTAAAAGCAGAGACTTGAAGAGGTATTTATTTATTTATTTGTTTACTTTTAAGGGTTTATTTTTAGCAGCGAGAGAAAGAGAGGATGTGCACGAGGGGCGGAAAGAGAGAGAGGGAGAGAGAGAGAAGCTTAAACAGGCTCTGCACTGTCAGCGCAGAGCCCGACGCGGGGCTTGAACCCACCAACCACGAGATCAGGGCCTGAGCCGAAATCGAGAGTCAGAAGCTTAACCGATTGAACCACCCAGGCGCCCCTTGAAGAGGTATCTACACACCCATGTTCATAGGAGCATTATACACAATAGCCAAGTAGTTGTGGAAACAGCTCAAACGTCCATCGATGCACCAATGGATAAACAAAACGTGATGTACACACACAGTGTGATATTATTCAGCCTTGCAAAGAAAGGAGGGTTCTGACACGCACCAGAACATGGATGAACCATGAATATGTGGTGGTTCCTGAAATAAGCCAGTCACAGAAAGAGAAATACTTATGTAAGATTCCACTTATGTGAGGCACCCAGAGTAGCCAAATTCATAGAGGCAGGAAGTAGAATGGTGGTTGCCAGCAGCTGAGTGGTGGGGGGGAGAGGGAAGGACGGTGGGGTGGGGGGCGCTGGTGGGGGAGAGGGGATGGGGGGGCAGTTACCCTCAGTGGTTTTAGTTTTGCAAGATGAAAAGAGTTCTAGGGATGGAGTGGTGTTTGTTGCACAGTATGAATATACTTAAAACCACTGAACTTAAAAATGGTCTAGACGGCAAATTTTGTTATGTGTTTTTGTGACAATTTTTAAAAAAGAAGAAAAGAATAAAGTGAAGCCTTGAGTAGCCTTATAATTATTAAAGAAATCTAGTCAGTGATAAAGACAGCCAGTGCATAGCATAGTACTTGCTGTGGGTCAGGCAATACTCTAAATATTTTTTATATTTATGATCATCTCAGGTAGGTGATATTGTTATTCATGCCTATTTATGGATGAGGATACCAAGTCACAGATCCCGTAACTTGCCTAAAGTTGCAAAGTAAATAGGAGGCAAAGCCGGGATTAACATGCAGACACTTTAGCTTCAGATCTATGCCCTTAATCAGTAGTTTAAAAATCTTTCCTCCAAGAACACAACAGTCCCAAATCACTACAGCTGGGTCCTTCCAAACATTTAGGGAATAAGTAATGCCAGTCCCACAGAAACTTTGTAGAGAGTCAACACGAAATCCTGCATTTACCCAAAGAATACAAGCTTGGTTTGCTTTTAGAATATTAATGAATTTATCACTTAATGGATTATTTCAATAAATTCAGAAATATATTTGATTATAATTCAACATTCGTAATGGAATCCTAGCAAACTTGGAATAGAAGGAAAATTTCATAAGCTGATAAAGTGTGTTCATAAAAAACTTACAATGTTTTTTGTAAGTTTGTAATATTTTGTCTTTTACCTTTAGGTTGCAAAATGTAGAAAGCTTTCCCTTTGCTCCCGAGGCTAAGGCTAAGGCTGGCCTACACAGCTTTTAAGAACGCTGGCTGCGTTTTTGGAGTGCGTTCTTCAAGTCCGTGGTCAGAGCTCTGGGGGGGGGGGGGGCCCTCGGAGAACAAACTGGATGAACAAAGGCCTGGTGGTCAGTCTTACCTGGAAATGGGCTGAACACCTGGTGATAACTTCCATCTTCCTAGAAAAGTATCCACTGTACAAAGCACCAAGACTGACCCTAAAAGAACGGAAATTTTATTACGCTTTAAAGAGAACTCACTTTACCAGTTAAAAAAATTTGGAGCTCCTGGGTGGCTCAGTCAGTTGAGGGTCCGACTTCGCTCCGGTCATGATCTCGCGGTCTGTGAGTTCGAGCCCCGCGTTGGGCTCTGTGCTGACAGCTCAGAGCCTGGAGCCTGCTTCGGATTCTGTGTCTCCCTCTCTCTGTCCCTCCCTCCCTCGCTCGCGCTCTGTCTCTCTCTCTCAAATAAACATCAGAAGAAAAAAATTCAGTTACTCAAGCGACAGTGGCTCTTCACGGAGCTTCATGTAGACGGGTCAGCAAAATTCTCTCTGAGATCCAGCCGTGAAAAAGCATTCTGTACTCATCCGCGAGGACAGTCATGCTGCTGGGTGGCATGACCTTCGTCTCAGACTTCCTTGCTACCTGCCCCCGAGTGACCGATTTCTCTCCTCCTTCCAGTCATTTCTTCAGCCTTTGAGCTTTGGGTTTCATCTCATAGTATGTGTTTGTTGCAGTTGCAGACATGTATTTTTCCTCGACCAGATAGACGGTCTCTATTTCTGTGCAAGAGAATTTGCATGCAACTGGTGTGCAAGAGAAATGGTTAAAATTGACTTTCTAGAGCAAGACGATGGTAAAAGTGAATAAAGCTACAATCCAAATTTCCTCTCACTTCTTGTGTGTTACCCCTATATTCTGTATTCTGTTTTTGTTTTTGTCTTGTCCTTTTGGAATTAAACGACATGGTGGGGCAGGACTTTGGACGTCAGGGAGCAATTGGAAACCATGTTGCGGCCACGGGGCCGAACAGCGTGGGCTTGAGCGATTCGTTAAGTACCTGTCGCTTCAGCAGCTGAACGGTGGAGAGAAGGGTGGTGCTTCTGTCCAGGAAAACTCAAACCCACATCTTTGCGGAAAAAAAGCCAGTCCGCTTCGGACGTCTTCTGCCACACCCACTGCTCTGCCTTTGATGTTGTGCAAAATCCAGTATCCTTTTATACTTTTATGCACCTTTTAATCAGCTCAGATGTAAAACAGTATCTCTTACAGACGTCTGCGTGCTTTGTCTCCTCTCCAAATGGTGCGGCCAAGTTTAGTCTTTGTTCTGAGGCACCTGCCTTGAGCGAGGGGCGTTCACACGGGGCCGCAGAGCTTTCACGTCTCAATGTCTGAATCCGGCCCCCCCCCCCCCACCTTCCGGTACGAATGGAGCTGAGGTCCTGGACCTGCCTTTTCTTGAGGCGGTGGCACCCCATTCCGCCTCACTTTTGAAGAAAATCTCCCAAACGGCTCTTGAAGCAGCGAGCCTTCCCCACAGACACTCATGATTACATTTTTGTCTCAAACTGGCCCCTCGCCTGACCCTGGGTCTGATTTGGCAGGAACCCAGCCTCCATGTGTGTGGTGAGACGCAGGAACAGGTGGGTGAAAAGACCCCTTTCTGCCCAGTTTGACCAGAAGGGCTCAGAGGGACCCACAAAGGCTGGACCTCGGCAAGCATGATGAAATCTTCGTCTTGAAATTCTTAACAGAAATAATTCCCAGCACCACCGTGGGACCAGGGGTCTGTGGATTGGGTTTCCTGATTTTGTATGTAAGGAGTGTCACTAACAGAGATGCAAATATTTAAAGGTTTTAAATATCATTGGTAACAATAGAATGAGCCACACACGTTTTTTTAGTGGTGAAATAGATGTTTAGTACATTTGCAACAAGATTTTTTTTTTTTTTTCTCGTGGAATAAGAAAAACTCCTGTCTCGGGCGCCTGGGTGGCTCAGTCGGTTAAGCGTCCGACTTCGGCTCAGGTCACAATCTCACGGTTTGTGGGTTTGAGCCCCGTGTTGGGCTCCGTGCTGACAGCTCAGACCTGGAGCCGGGTTCGGATTCTGTGTCTCCCTCTCTCTCTCTGCCCTTCCCCTGCTCGCACTCTGTCTCTGTATGTCTCAAAAATAAATAAATGTTAAAAAAAAAAAAAAAATATATATATATATATATATATATATATATAAACTCCTGTCTCAAAATTGCTCATGATTGAGAAAATAAATTAATTAAAACATTTTTTAAAATGTTTATTCATTTTTAAGAGATAGAGAGTGTGTGTGAGGGGGCGGACAGAGAGAGGGAGACACAGAATCCGAATCAGGCTCCAGGCTCCGAGCTGGCTGCACAAAGCCCGATGCGGGGCTCAAACTCACCAACTGTGAGATCATCACCTGAGCTAAGTCGAACACTCCAGTGACTGAGCCAGCCAGGTGCCCCTTGAGAAAATAACCTCATTAAGCCAACTTTATAACAACAGCAGCAACAAAACCATACTAAATTAAAAAAAATGCTTCTGGGTATTTGGTATAACTTTTTAATGCTTAGTATTATCAAACTATATTTTAAAGCCGTCCATGTTTGATAAAACAGGGAATCAAAGAAAACTGCAAGGGGCGCCTGGGTGGCTCAGTCGGTTGAGCAGCTGACTTCGGCTCAGGTCATGATCTTGCACTCCGTGAGTTCGAGCCCCGCGTCGGGCTCTGTGCTGACAGCTCAGAGCCTGGAGCCTGTTTCAGATTCTGTGTCTCCCTCTCTCTCTGCTCCTCCCCTGTTCATGCTCTGTCTTTCTCTGTCTCAAAAACAAATAAACGTTAAAAAAAAATTAAAAAAAAAAAAAGGAAACTGCAAGAAGTAGACAAATGAATATATCTTTTCAGTTAACAATCCTACATTTGTATTCTACAGAAAGAATACCCAGACTATATACAGGTTTGTCCTCCAGAATGGTAATCGGAGTGGTATTTATAACTGAAAAACTAAAAAAACCCTAGATATTCATTCATAGACATTTTGATGATCATCCAGTGGGATAGCACATGACCATTTAAACATGCGTGGATTTAGAAGAAAGGTGTGCATGATATTTCACATCTGTATGTGTTATATCTGTATGTGATCTATATGATATATGATATGTCACATGTATGTGATATATGATATGTCACATATATATGTGAAAATATGAGTTGTGGATCAAAAAATATATGAGTCCACATTTAAAAACAAAGGTTGTGTATATATGCATGTGTATAGATTCACCATGGATTTGTGTGTTTAAATTTAAGAGCAAGTTAGGAAGGATGTAAATATGAAGAGTTACTGACTTTGAGAGGTGGGATAGGTAGGTGGGTGTATACTTTATACAATTCAAACAAGTGATGGGAGTATTGGTAATTTTTGGAACCGCTTAAAAAATTCTTCCGTATGTAAAAAAAATCCTAAAACAATGCTGTATGTATGTAAACCTTAAGGCAGAGCGATGTGTGGAGAAACTTTGAGCCAACACTGCCCTCTGGTGGGAAAATTGTGCCATGCACCAGCTTGGTTTGCGTGGCGGCCCCGGAGTCCGGGTGTCAGAACGTGGTGAAACAGGGGAGGAAAGAGCCAGGGAAGCGGAGCGACCTTTAAACCTGGGCTGCAGAATTACCCGGCTGGACACACAGAGAAATGAAGTGGGCACGTTTGTTGTTGGGGCCAGGAATCTGTATTCATGAAAAGCCTCCCGGATGGTGCTGATAGTCAGATGTGGGTTCATGTGTACATCCTTTTATGTTGAAGTTAGTTGCAGGGTCAAGAACATCAAGAGTCTGATGTGGGGCGGAACTCACAAACTGTGAGACCAGGACCCGAGGCGAAATCAAGAGAAATCCAGCGGCTTAACTGACTGAACCACCCAGGCGCCCCTCTTGATTCCTAGTCTAGAAAATTCTTTTTTTTTTAATCAATGAATGAAACTTATGTAAACACAATCAAGGAAAAATATTATTTGACCGTCTCAGTTTGTATAGAAAAACCGTTTGATAAACTTCAAGATTCATTCACAATAAAAACTCGAAAAACTAACAATAGAAAAGAATTTCTTAATCTAATTAGGCACATCCACAAAAAACTAAAATAGCCAACATATGACTATTTCTTCCCAGTTTTATTGAGAAATAATTGACATACATCACTGTATAAGTTTTGTTTTTAAGTTTTTATCTAAATGCCAGTTAATTAACATACAGACATTACTGTATATGTTTAAGGGACACAGCATGATGGTTTGATTTACATTATTGTGAACTGATTACCACAATAGGTTCAGCTCAGGTAACATCTGTCTTTTCATATAGGTGCAATCAAAACAAACAAACAAACAAACAAGAAAAGGGGCTCGCTCTTGATTTCGGCTCAGGTCATGATCCCACGGTAGTGGATTTGAGCCTTGTGTTGGGCTCTGTGCTGAGAAGGGAGCCAGCTTAAGATTTTTTCCTCTCTTTCTCTCTGTCTCTCTCCCTCTCTCCCTCTGCCCCTCTCCCCTGCTTGTGCACTTTCTTTCTAAAATAAAAATTAAAAAAAAAGAGAGAGAGAAAAATTTCTCCTTGTGATGAGAACTGTTAGGATTTACTCTTTAACAACTGTCCCATCATACAGCAGTCTTAGCTGTAGTCATCATGCTGTGCATCACGTCCCTATACTTATTTATCTTATAACCGGATGTACCTGTTTTGGCCTTTCATCTGTCTTTGGAGAAATGTCTCTTCAGGTTGTTTCCCATTTTAAAATTGGGTTATTTGTTTCCTTGTTAGTGAGTTGTAGGAGTTCTTAATACATTTTGGGTATTAGCCCCTTATCAGATACATGACTTGCAAATCTTTTTTTTCCATCTTGTAGGTTGTCTTTTTTTTTTTTTTTTTACTTTCTTGATGGCTTCTTTTGCTGCGCAGAAACTTTTTAGTTTAAAGTCTTACATTTAAGTCTTTAGTCTATTTTGAATACATTTTTGTGAGTGGTATAACATATGGGTCCAGTTTAATTCTTTTACCTGTTATCCAATTATACCGACACCATTTACTGAAGAGACTATTGGTTGAGTATTCTTGGTTCCCTTGTCAGCTATTAGTGGATCATAAGTGTTTGGGTTCACTTTTGGCCTCTTCATTCTGTTCCATTGGTCTGCTTCTCTGTTTATATGTCAATACCATACTTGTTGACTTCTTTAGCTTTATAGCTTGAAAGGAAAGTGTGGAAGTGTGATGTCTTCTGTTTGCTCTTTTCTCAGGATTCCTTTGGCTATTTAGGGTCTTCTGTGGTCTTATATAAATATGAGGTGTGTTTTTGTCTACTTCTCTAAAAAAGTGCTGTTGGAATCTGGATAAGGATTGCACTGAATCTATAGATAGCTTTCAGAAGTATTGGCGTTTTAACAACATTAATTTTTCCAATCCATGAATATAGGATACCTTTCCATTTATTTGTATCTTTTTACATCTCTCTCGTCAGTATCGTGACCTTTTTAGCATAGGGATATTTCACTTCCTGAGTTAAATTTATTCCTAAGTATTTTACTTTTTTTATGCTATGATAAATGGGACCTATTTATTTCTTTTTCAGAATTTTTGTTACATATAGCAATGCTACTGATTTTTGTACATTAATTTTGTAACCTGCAACTTTACTGAATTCATTGGCTAGATCTAACAGTGTTTTTAGCTGAGTCTTTAGAATTTTCTCTCTATAAAATCATGTCATCTGCAGATAGAGACAGTTTAATGTCCATTGATAGATGGATGGATAAAGAAAATGCGACAGAATATTACTCAGTCCTAGAAAAGGGTGAGATCTTGCCATTTGTGACAAGATAGATGGACCTGGGGGGTATTATGCTAAGTGAAATAGGTCAGATAGAGACAAATATCCTTTGATTTCACTTGTATGTGAAATCTAAAAAACAAAAACAAAAACGAATGAACAAATAAAAAAGCAGATACAGACACATAAATGCAGAGAACAAAGTGATGATCTCTGGGGGGTGGGGGGAGGGGCATGAGGGAAGAGCAAAATAAGTGAAAGGGTATGAGAGAGACAGGCTTCCAGTTATGGGATAACAAGTCATAGAGTTGAAAAGTACAGCATGGGGAATATACTCATGGTATTGTAAGAGTGTTATATAGTACCTAATTTAGCTACACTTGAGGTGACCATAGTATAATATATAAAGGTGTTGAATTACTACCTTGTGCACCTGAAACGTATGTAACATTGTGTGTCATCTATGCTTCAATTAAAAAAAAAATACTTTGAATATGTCATCCCTTTTTTAAAAAAAAATTTTTTTTTTAACGTTTATTTATTTTTGAGACAGAGAGAGACACAGCATGAACAGGGGAGGGGCAGAGAGAATGGGAGACACAGAATCGGAAGCAGGCTCCAGGCTCTGAGCCCTCAGCCCAGAGCCCGACGCAGGGCTCGAACTCGAGGACCTCGAGATCGTGTCATCCCTTTTTTTCCTGGCTTGAAAAGTTTTGGTTGAGAAATCCACTGATAGACTTATGGAGTTTCCTTTGTTTGTAACTGCTCTTTTCGTGCTGTTTTTAACATGTTTTGTCTTTGGCTTTTTGACAACTTAATTATAATGTGCCTTGGTTTAGCCTCATTTGGGTTCAACATATTTGGGCTTCTTTGGGCCTCATGGATCTGGAAGTCCATTTCCCTCCCCAGGTTTGGGATGTTTTCAGCCAATATTATTTAAATACACTTTGTATCCTTTCTCTTCTCTTCTTCTAGAATTGCTGTAATGCAAATATCATTTCTTTCATTGTGTCTCATAATTCCTGCAGGCTTTCTTCACTCTTTTTCGTTCTTTTTTCTTTTGCTTCTCTGGCTGTGTAACTTCTAATGTCCTATCCTCCAAGGCTCTGATTCTTTCTTCTGCATGGTTGAGTCTACTTCTGACATACTCTATTTAATTCTTCAGTTCAGTTATCGTACTTCTCAACTCTAGGATTTCTGGCTTTCTTTTTTTGGATGGTTGCTATTTCCTTGTCAGATTTCTCATTTTGTTCATGCTTTGTTTTCCTAATTTTGTTTCATTTAGTTGTCTGTCTGAGTTTTCCTGGAGTTCACTAAGCTTCCTTAAGAGGATTTTTCTGTATTCTTTGTCTGACAGTTCATAGAACTCCATGTTTTTGGAATCAGTTATTGAAGCCTTATTAGTTTCCTTGGTGGGGTCACATTTACTCGATTTTTTGTGATCCTTGATTCCTTACATTGGTTTCAGTGTATTTGAATAATCAGGTTTTTTTCTAGATTTCACAGGTCTGCTCTGGCAGAGACCAATCTTCACTAGTCAGCTCAGTTTGGGTTTCTGGGTGTGTCTGCTTAAAATGGCTTTGGGCAGGTGGGACCTACTATTAGGGTCTATTTTGGAGTGTGGCAACCATTCAATCTCTGAGGAGAAGGATAGGGGATGCGCCCTTGGCTTAGAACAGTCAGACAGGACTGCTGGCTTTGCTCCTTATCAATGTGAGGCCGTAGGACAGGCTCTGTGGTGTTCTGGATTCTCTGGCCAGGCTTATGAGATGGTTGGGACTGAATATATTCCGTAGTATTCGGGGCTATGAATTTGCTTCCTCGCCCTGGCAGGACAGCAAGACAAGGCCCACGGCCAGTACGCCTCATTGTTTGGGGTCCTGAATCAGGTTAGAATGTGCACTGAACCCCCCGGTCAGGTAAAAACCGATTTTACTCTGCAGATAAGGAAGCCGTGGGCTGTGCTGTCTGTTCGGGTGCCATTGTGCATAAGGCCGTGGAATGGGCTCCAAAGCTTCCTATGAGCTCTGGTTAGGTGCCCTGGTTGGACAGGCTGACGGCTGTATTCCCTTTCCAGAAGCAGCTAGTAAAAGCTCTTGCTCTCTTGCTCAAGCCAAGTTCCTTGGCCAAATAGGGCCACTGGACTTGCTTTGCAGACTAGGAGCCGTTCTCTAAGCTCAATCACCATGGGCCATGCAGCTTCCATGGGTTGTCTCCAGCCCTTTTGGTGGGACGGGGCTGGAAGACACTTTCTACAGCGTGTGGGGCTGTATCCCAGCACCCTGGTCTGGGCAGGAGGGGGAAAGGCCCTCCAGGCTACTCTCAATTTCCCAAACAGGCTCTCTGGTCGGGAGGTGCCGGAAGCCTTGGCTATGAATTAATTCCCCTGCCCCTGTGCAGCCCGGGAAGACTCGATGCCCTCTACTGGCTTTGCTCTGGGGGCCATCAGCTCTGTCTGCTCCCCTCTGGGCTGGAGTGCTGCTGGGCCACACAGCTTCCAGGAGTTGCCACCTGCCTTTCTGGTCCGAGGGGGCCAGAAGAGAGTCTCCACAGTAGGTGGGGTTGTAACTCAGCTTCTTGCCTGGGTGTGGGCAAACTGGGCTGCAGGGCTGGCAAAAGTCTTCATTTGAGGAGCCCAGTCAGGCAAATCTGCATTTCATCTCGCCAGGATCCTCAGTCAGAGTGTATCCCTGATTTGGTTCTGCAGAGGAGCAAACCGCTGACTGGAATTACTAGTTGGGCTGGTTCTCTTACCCTTCTATGGTGGCCCATCTTGGTCTCTGCGGCCCAGGCGGTACTGCCGCCTAGCCCTGTGTTTTTGAATAACGTGTCTCATTCTTGAATAGTTATTCGTTGTTCTTGTGAGGGGCAGGAGGAACCTATGCCGCTGTCTCGCTGACTTCAGTTTCGTGCTCTGAAACCACGTTTCAGCAGCAATGACCTTGCCCATATGCTGTGGCCTTTCCTATTATGGTGTCCACCTGGGAGTTTCCTGGATTTTCTTCTCCTGCTCATCTCTTCAGTGCAGTCGTAAGCGGGTCTTGGAGATCCGAAACCAAGAAGGTAGAAATCTAGCCCCTTTACCCTCGTTTCACTGAGAGGCAGCCAAACACAGGACCCAGAACTGGAAGGCTTGGTGAGAATCAGACCCCACCACCCATCAGCTATGAGATCTTGGGCAGGTTACAGCGAATCTTTAAGCCTCCGTTTCCTCATCTGTAACATAGCAACAGGTACTAGTATTGTCCCTCTCATGGTGGTTCAAGTGTCAAGGGAGAGAACCTATGGACAGTCTCCAGCCTCAGTGCGTGGCATCTGATACGTGTGATACATCTAATGCAGTGCGGTGGCATTGAGGGTGGCTAGAAGGCATAGCGACAGGGTGCCTGGGTGGCTCAGTTGGTTAAGCGTCTGACTTCAGCTGAGGTCATGGTCTCGCGATTCGTCAGTTCGAGCCCTGGGTCTGGCTCTGTGCTGACAGCCAGGACCCTGAAGCCTGCTTTACATTCTGTGTCTCCCTCTCTCGCTGCGCCTCTCCTGCTCACACCGTCTCTCTCTTTCTCTTTCTTTCTCGAAAGCAAATAGCGTTAAAAAAAATGAAAAAAAATAAAGGCAGAGCGACAGTTGGAGCCTTGACCACCGATGGTGGCGGTGCCCCAGACGGACCCCCGTTCATTTCAGAGAAGTTCTGTCAAGTGGCTGTTTAATCCTCCAGATAGGGGAGGATGCCTTGCATGAAGGCACTAAAAATTCCAGAAAATAAAAGCTACTTTCTATTTCCAGAGTGAAAAAAACGTTTTTCTAAAAAAGTCTTGCCTGTTTTCCCCGTGTCTTCACATCATAAATTAGACTCTCCTCCACGAGCATGTTACGAGAAAAGTAATTGCTGCACAGTACATTTCTAGACTAACAAAGTGACTTTAGACCTTCAGGGAGCATCAACATGTCAGAAGGATTCAAATATTTCCCCACACCTCTTTTCTGCATGACTTCGTAATCACGGGATATTTAAAATCCATGAGCAGGGCACTTCTGGACGCACAGGAGTGGGAGTGAGATTTATTCTGTTTGGGGGGTGGGTATGGGATGTGGGACACACAGTGTTTCGGGGAACCCAGAATGAGGTGGTGAGGTGTCTGTGCTGGGGATTTGGATGTTCTCGGGGCCTGGGGACTCAGAGCAGGGATGGGGCCTGGAAGTAGAAGACATAAGAGGAGGGAAAAACAGGTGTACCGGGGCTGGGCTGGGGCCTCATGGAGACCAGCTGCATGTTTCAGTGATTTCCAACCTTTGCTGCACAGGAAAAGCACTGTAGTGCAGGCTGGGAAATGGCCCCAGAGATGTTAGGTCCTAATCTCTGGAACCTAAAAGTGCTACTTTATTTGGAAAAAGGGTCATCGCAGATGTGATGAAATTAAAGATCTTGAGGTGTGGGGGCAACGCTACATCCTCCAGGCTGGCCCTGAATGCCATCACACGTATCATTAGATAGAGGTGGAAGGGGAGTTGACGCACCCCGAGAGGACAAGGGGATACGAAGGAGCAGGCGGAGAGCGGAGTGATGTGGCCACAGGTCACAGAATGCTGGCGGCCACCAGAAGCCAGAAGGCGCCAGGGACGGATTCTCGCCTGGAGCCTCCGGAGGGAGTGTGGCCCTGCCGATGCCTTGACTTTAGTGACGCTGATGTCTGACTTCCGGCCTCTAGAACTGTGAGAGAAGAGATTCCTGTTTCTTAAACCGCTCAACTTTCGCACATTTGCTACCGCGGCTCTAGGCCTCTGACAAAACCACCCCAGTTCCCGGGCCAATCAGATAATGCCTAGGGGGGTGCCTGGGTGGCTCAGTCGGTTAAGCGTCCGACTTCGGCTCAGGTCATGATCTCGTGGTTTGTGGGTTCGAGCCCCGTGTCGGGCTCTGTGCTGACAGCTCCGAGCCTGGAGCCCGCTTCGGATTCTGTCTCCTTCTCTCTCTGCTCCTCCCCCGCTCACACTTTGTCTCACTGTTTCTCAAAAATAAATAAATGTAAAAATAAAAATAAAAAAAATAAAAAAACCCAAACCTGCTCCGTCTGCCTTGCCTGGATTCTGATTTTCCACCAGCTGGTGGATTTGTGCCTTTCAGTTTCTATACCTGCGGCTTCGGCCAGACCCCCGTTGTACCTGGGGCAGAACTTGCTCCGGTTACATTCTGACTGCAAATGATAATTCGGAGATTTGCCACATCCGTTCAGACTCGTCATCCCAGAAGGTAGGGTAGGGATAGAGAGGGTGCCTTCAGATTCTGAAGAAGTGGCTTCATTTTATTAGCCCCCGAAGTAATTTGCACGAGTTCTCTTTGACTTCAGTCATCTGGCTTCTACTGAACTGCTGGATTCTAAACTCAAAACAGCCGAGGGTTGTGTTTGGCCCTTGGGAGGATTTCACAGGAAGTGAAATGAATCTGCTCTTGGGGATCCTTGTGGGGCCTGGTCTTCCCGATGAAACTCAAAGGGAGTGACATCCCTTTGCTTTCTCATGTTTCCCCTTCCCTATTAGTGAATCAAGACCTCTCCTCCAGAGGGGGATCACTCTGCCTCCCTCCACAGGAGGTCCTCTATGTCCATACCTGCAGAGTAAGGGCCCCTCCTCCATTGGTCAAAATCCAGAGTCTCCAGGGTTGTGCACAGAAGAAGGTCCTCGTGAAGAGGGGTCACTGACAAAGCAGTCTCAATCTTGTTCCTTACATTTTACAGTTATCCTAGATAGAACCACCAGCCTCAAGAACTGGCCTCTCCACATTTAACCCTCCCTTCCCAGAGCTAAGGGGAGCCGGGACGCTGAAGGACTAGTGAATTTTACTACATAGACAGCACAGATTGTGAAGCAGAGAATGTCAGGAGTATAAAAGATGTGGCTTGCAAAGTAGATCCCACCCAAACTAGCTTGATGTCTGGGCCTTCCAGGCCCTGTGCTGCCTCGCATGGGACCTTTGCAGGACAAGAGGAGCCTTCTAAGAAATTCTCCCTTTTAGCTTTTGATATTTGCACATTCCTTTTGAGACAGGCTCATTCCCTGGGTCAGGGGCAGGAAGCAGCCCTGTGTTTAGTTTTGGTCCAACAGGATTCTGATTGCTTAATACAGGAAAATAACCAGCGCCTTTGCGGAATGAAAATCACCCACGCACAGTGAGGTGGGACGCTGGGGAATTGCAGTGTTGTCCCTCACGTCTGTCCTCTGATAAGGTGACCTCTTGATGGCAAACAAGGACTTACTGCCGTCCCTTTTTGAATGCACCTTTACATTTTTACTACCTTTTAAATGCTTTTGTATGAAGGGATGACTGAGGCCTAGGGGAGCCTCGGGCTCGCATGTGTGAATGCCTGTGCATATGTGTGCTCCTGTGTCATTGTGGGAGGGCAAATGTCCCTCTGGTCACATAGAACTAAGCGCTTCATACATGTGCAGTGTCGTGGGTACTGTGGGCCCTCAAACACGGGTTGACTGAACATCGAATGTTTCTCTCGCTCTGGGGATGGTGGCATAGGGGTGAGAGACGGGAAGAAAGGGAGAGAGTTGCCTCTTCCTGCTGCAAAATGTAAGGGCGGGAAAAAGATAGCTTTGGGGAGCAGGGACTGGGTGAGTCCCAGAATACCCAAGCCTGAAGGTCCTGATGCTGTCCTTACGCTTTCAGAAGTAAATGCCGCTGGAGTTTTTTGCTTACCACGCCAACTACGCTCGCTTTGCCCACCCTCATCAGAATCTTTTCCGGACCCAGCCCTGACGCTCGCAGTCTACCCCCCTGGTTGCTGTTTTGCAGGGCAAGGGTCACCTTCCACTGCAGGTTTGGCTCAGCACCCTTCTCATGCCAGCTCTGAGCAGGTACCAATGCTCTACACCAGCTCAGCTCTGTGGCGGTCCCCCAACCCCAGACCCAAATCCTCACCCCCCGCCCCACCCCCACACACTAGCATGGGGACACCTATCCACCTACACCTCTTGTTCTTACAGCCACAGACCTCTGCCTTATTTCCTCCAGCTCCCTGTCCACCAAGATAGATGGTATATAAACTTGGCCTTGAAATAGAACTCTTTTTCCAAGTTCCAGAGCTTGAGTGTTTGCCCTGCACTCGATATATTTTTGTCATTTGTCTCTTTATTCGTTCTGTTTTTTTTTAATGTTTATTTATTTTTGAGAGAGATAGAGAGAGACCGAGTGCAAGCGAGGGAGGGGCAGAAAGAGAGAGGGAGACACAGAATCCGAAGCAGGCTCCAGGCTCTGAGCAGTCAGCACAGAGTCCGACTTGGGGCTCAAACTCACGAACCGTGAGATCGTGACCTGAGCCGAAGTCGGATGCTCAACCGACTGAGCCACCCAGGCGCCCCTATTTGTTCCGTTTTTACAGAGTGCCCACGAAGGCACTGTGCTGGATGTGGGGATTTGTACCTGCATGAGGAAACCTTTGCTCCCTGCTTTTTGCTGCTTTCCGTTTTCTGCTCTACCTGGTGGGTCTTGCGGTGTCTGTCCTATTCTCAGCCGTCTGGGTGGTGGAGTCCTGTGACTCACACGGGCACCTCCCAGATGATGCCGGCTGGTATGTGTGGTCCTCAGAGTCCTGTTCACCCTGAGGCTTGGGCTTGTTGCTTGTGGGAAGGAACATCTTGTTACCGTTTGCTTGAACTGTGACGAGAGAGGCCTGAACGTCCAGGGACAGCCCGTCGTGGGACTGAGCACAGCCTTCCCGGATCCTTCGCAGCCCCAGAGGGAACAATGAGAGCTGACTGTGGCCCGTATCCTGTGGCCCGCTTGCCATGTGCTAATTAGCCAAGTCCTAAGAAGTCTGAATGCAGCATAGCAACCGATGGTGTGAATTCCAGACAAGAACAGTGTGATTGTATATATAATGTGGACATAAGGGCATTGATATGAAAGCAGCTCTAAGAGGCTCCTGGCTGGCTCAGTTGGAGGAGTGTGCGACTCTTAATCTTGGGGTCTTAAGTTTGAACCCCATGTTGGATGTAGAGATTACTTAAATAAAAAACAAAACTTAAAAAAAAAAAAGAAAGAAAAGGTGCTCTAAGAGGAGAAAATTGAACTATTAGAGAAAGAAGCCTCCCAAAGTCAAAGAATACGATCTTTTTTTAAATTTTTTTTTAAAGTTTATTCATTTTTGAGAGAGGGAGACAGAGAGTGAAGGGGGGGGAGGGGCAGAGAGAGAGAGGGAGACACAGAACCCAAAGCAGGTTCCAAGCTCTGAGCTGTCAGCACAGAGCCCGACGTGGGGCTCGAACCCACAAACCGCGAGATCATGATCTGAGCCGAGGTCGGACGCTTAACGGACTGAACCACCCAGGCACCCCAATAAGATCTTTAAGACAGCATGGTCTTAAGCTTAAAAGAGAGAGGGGGTGGCAGATCAGGCATGGGGTGGGCTGGGGTGGCTGCTGGCTAATCTTAGTGAAAAGAGAGATTGAAAGTCTTGGGTCCTACATATCTGTCTGCCGTTAAACCCATTGTGTGATCAGAGTGTGTTAATCATATGTTTCCGCTGCTTTGACATCTGGGGTCTCGCTGGCCCTGGAGCGAGCGCCCCTCCCAGGGCTAGCTGATCCTAGAGGGAGTAAAGGACTCGCCTGAGAACGCACATTTCCTATGCAAAGCAAGCAATCTGGAGCTCACACTTCCAAATGCCTCCTCTCTCGGGCTCTGACATCCAGGCCACTATCCCCCTGCCCCAACTACTCCAGTGCTGGGTTCCAGTCAACCAGGCACAGCTCCTATGGCCCTAAACTTTCCAAGCTAGCCCATCCTAAACCTGCTTATCCCTCCGTGTCCTTTCTTTCTTGGGAAACCACAAGAAAGGCTCTTGCCTGCAGTTACCCTGGCTCCCTCTGCCTCCTGACTGACCCTGGTGTTTCCCCGTGTGGCCCCCTCATGGCACAGCATGCTCCCTCTCCTTGGGAACTATGAATGGTAAACCATCTTCTCAATGGCAGGTGTCTCTGGTCTGTTGCCTTTTAAAAATACACCGAGAAGTCTGAGCCTCAGTTTTTCTTATCGCTATAATGAGTGATTAAATGGGCTTTTTTGAGTCTCTTTTTAGTGACCCAGGTAAGCTTGGGAGGTAGTGGGTCTGTTGCCTGCCCCTTAACTCCTTCAGGACCCCAACCCTGGAGCTCCTCCCCTTTCCCTGCCACTCAGGGGGCTGAAGGAGCCCATGTCATGTCTGCCCTCTTCCTGGTCACCGCTAGTGGGCACACTTCCAGGGAATCCCAAATTAAAAGGTGGGATTGGAATCCTGAATAGAAGTCAGATAACGCTAAATGTTAGTGTCCTTTTGAAACTAAAAGGTTACAGCCCCAAGGAAAACACTGAATTCAACTGCTTAAATGTGGAGTTATTAATTATCCAAATTAAAAATCTTCACATGAAGACTCGGAAACATGGATTTTCAATTTTCTGCTTTCCCAGAATCACAGAAATGCCCTTAGGGGCATCATTGTCCTATTTGTCCTTCTCGCCTCCCCCCCCCCCCCCCGCCCCCCATCCCCAAGCACGAATCTTGTCTTTCTTTTTCTTTTATTGTGGTAAGAACGCTTAACGTGAGATGTTCTCTCTTAACAAACTTTTGGGTATAATCCAGTCTTGTTAACTTCAGTACAACGTTGCACAGCAGATCTCTAGAACTTTACTCATCTTGAATAACTGAAACTTTATACCTATTGAACAATCACTCCTCGTTCCCCCTCTCTCCAGCCTGTATACCCGTTGAACAATCATTTCCCATTCCCTCTCTCTCCAGCTTCTGGCGACTACCATTCTACTCTGATTCTAGGAGTTTGACCACCTTAGGTACTTCACGTTAGTGGAATCATGCAGTATTTGTTCCATTATCTATTGTGTCTCACTGCAGGTTTCTGGACTCTGGGCTTGTTCCAACTTGTCACATGGATGCTAGACCCTGGGCACAGGACTAAAGGTGTAGCTGTCCAGCATGGGTCACACCTGCTAACGAGTGTCTTAGATCTGGGCTCCTGTTCATGTGGCCCAAGGCAAAGGTGGCGGGGGTGGGGGTGGGGTCAGCATTTAGCTCTCTCTATTGAGGAAAATGGGGTGGGGGGCTGGATTTGCTAGAAGGATAGCTTTACCATATATTTCCTCTAGATGGTGCTCCTTGTCAAGTGTGAATGTTTCTTTTCTTTTTTTTTTTTTCCTTTCTTTCTTTCTTTTTTTTTTTTTTCCTCCTTTTTTTCTTTCTTTTGAAGCTGCTGGCATTTCGCTGTGGCCTCCCCGGCCTAAGTTAGCATCCATTGAATAAGTGGAAAGTTACGGTTGTCAGACTTGGTAAGTGACGTCTGAGATGATTTCGACTGGAAATAATCCTCACCTCTGGGTATTTCAAAATGGTTTAGAATAGGAATGCGTTGTATGACTTGTTTATGTGTATGGCACGTGGCTCTCATTCTTGGTCGCATGACTGTATGATCAGTAATTCCGTGTGCACGGAAGGTGGTTGATATTTACAGAGGAATGACGGGGGCGGCCTGGGAGGAGTCCATAACCTTTCCTCCCTCCTTTCTTTCCCTGCTTCAACTTTTCTTTGCATAAGAAAAATATCTGGAGGTCCCGATCCATTACAAGCCTCCAAATGTCTCCCTTGTCTGTTCTCCTCGCCGTCTGAAATGCCACATTCACGTCTTTGTATGATCAGGAGACTTCTCATCAAAAACGTATTCCTTCTCACCCAGATCTAGCCGGAATCACAGAGTTTTAACAGTGGAGGTGGGAAGATGATTTCAGAAAGTAGGGAAACTTTTGGTGACAGGGCAGAAAATTTCCGTGGGAAGCCGTCCTGGTGAACATCTGTGGGCATCATGAGGGGGTGAGTGAAGACCTGGGGGGATGCCAGATGATGGAAGGAAGCACTGGGATGGGAAATAGGAGGGGGGTGAAGGCACATTTGGCCACGTAATGCTGAAGACTGTGGGCCACCTATGAGAATGGGATGCTCTTGATCCAACATGGATGTCCTGGGAGCAATCTCTTAGGAGAGGAGATGTTCACCATACTTTGTTAGGGTTCCCAACACACACCCACGTGTACCCTCACCAACTTACAGGCATCTTATTTGTCCCCAGGAATTGCTTTGTGTCGAGGAAGTCACTTTGTTGGGTTTATTGGCGGCATGTTACGACCTTGTTCCATCACATGGGGCCGTAGGTGGTCATCTTCCGGGGAAGTAGGTCCTCAGAAGAACTGGGGGGCCAGAGCAGGCTCAGGCTTCCCGTCACTCTGGGTTTGAGGGGAGCGACATGCGAAGCGGGGAGAGAGATGGGCAGGAGAGGAACAGTTGTTATCCATGTCATTAGTTAAGAGGCATCAGTCGTTTTTAGTTTTCTCTTTCCTGTTTCTAGTTTCCGTGTTGCAGTCTAAAGTAACCATTCTCGCCCGACTGCCTTCGTTTTCCCCTTGTGTCCGTCTCTAAGCTGTGATTCCGGCTTCAGTATTTCATGGCCCACCGATGTGGCATGTGGTGAGGCCAACGGGATCTTGAGGAAGGACTGGTAGGAGAGCTAAAGAGAGAAAGAAGGCTGATGGGTGAGCAGAACTTGTCTTAGCACCTGTGGTGTGTGTCCTGACCCCTGGATGCAGGCAAGCAAAACTTACCTCCTATCCCACAGCCCCCTCTAAAGTGGTGGTGTTGTCTGACTTGGGTGATGGGAACGCACAGTCCTTACGATTTATCCGACTTCTTAGATAGAACTAGGGTTCTATTCTGTCTTACTCACACACATGATCAATGTCTTCTAAGAGGCTGGCTCATAAAGGCTTAAAATATCACCTCTCCTAGGGAGTTTTGCACTTTAATTAAGGACTCTAGAGTGGAATCTGAACTCCTTAAAGCCTTTGTATAAAGTGTCCTCTGTGCTCTGTCCCCAGTCTTACATTCCTAGACATATTTCCCCTTCATTTTCATTTATTTATTTTTTTAAACATTTATTTATTTATTTTGAGAGAGAGCCAGAGGGAGAGGGGCAATGAGAAAGCGAGACAGAGGATCCAAAGCAGGCTCTGTGCTGACAGCAGAGAGCCTGATGTGAGGCTTGAACTCGCCAACAGTGAGATCATGACTTGACCCGAAGTCAGACGCTTAACTGACTGAGCCACCTAGGCGCCCCATATTTCCCCTTTAAATACTTTTCAGCCTAGTCAGGTCACTGGACGGTAAGCTCTTCTGAGGCAGGTGTATGACTTACTATTTGGTATTTGGGATAGACACCTAATGAATGCTTCTCTGAATACATTCCCTATGTAGTCCCCCCCCCCCCCCCCCCCCCCCCCCCCCCCACTGAATCTAGATCAACCATATGATGTGTTTGGACAAATCAAATGCCGTGGATGTGATGTTGTGCAAGTTCTGGGCCTAGGCCATGAGGGTCCTTGTGGCTTTTGCTTCTGCTCTCTCGCCGTCTTAAGTGCCTTGCAAGAAGGCCTGGGCCACCTTCCTCTAAGATGCAAATTCTTGGGGGAAGGGAGGCCCTGGGATATGAAATATGAGGAGAGGGAGAGGGACATCCAGCTTCTGGCTAGCTGCAGTCATCTTGGCTGAAGTGTCACACTATGCATGAGGCCATCCTGAATTGTCCAGGCCTGGTGGAACCATGAGCTGATTGTAGAGTGGAGATAAGCCATGCTCCTGAGCCTGCAGAATTATGAACAATTAAATGGTTGCTGTTGCCTAAGTTCTGAGGTATTTATTACACAGCAATATATAGCTGATACAGTCTTGCAGGTCGTGTGTGTGGGGTGTGTGTGTGTGTGTGTGTGTGTGTGTGCGTGCATTCGTGCTCACATCAAAGAGGATTTTATCAGTTGGCTCACCATTTCTAGACATGCTTCCATCCCATGTCTGCACCTTTCATGCCCCCATGCTCATGTTCCTCCAGTGTGGAAATCCAACGTGGAAAAATGGATTTTTCCCTTTTATCTATCACAATAGAGCCAGTCTGCCTTCTCTGATACTACAACTAGAATTGATCTTTCCTCTGAACTCCGTTAGCGCCTCGTGCTATTTGGCGTAGCCCGTCTTCCTACATGTGTGTTCTCACTACAATTACATTTTAAACTCCCCATGGCAGGTTCTATTTTTTTTTTTTTTTAAATATCTTTACTGAGATATACTTCATGTTTGACAAATGCAATTCAATGGGTTTTAGTATATTTGCAGAGTTGTGCAACAATTCCCACAGTCTCAGTTTGGAATACTTTCATGACTCCCAAAAGGAACCCTACACTCATTAGCAGTCATCCCCACTCCACCTAAACCCAGCCCGAGGCAACTACTAATCTATTTTTTTGGTCTTTACAGATTTAGGATTTTTTTTTGTTTTTGTCAAGTAACAGAAGCTCAATTACTCTGCAATGACTAATTGAGTGAAACCTATAAAATCTTCCTAAGACCACCAGGAATGACTATGCAGAGGTCCAATCTGAGGTCAGGTTCTGTGACAGGAGCTGAGAGAGGTTTTTGTCGAGGAAGGTGTCCATGGCACCTCCTATATTGCCCCGGATGTTCAGCTCTGTTCCTTTGTCTTCAGAGATAACAGATTATACATGCTGGGATCTTGGGTCAAGCCTTGCCTCTGTTGGTAACCAGTTCAGAGGTCTGAGGCTAGCTACCCAGCTTCCCTGAAACTTCAGTTTCCTAGTGGGGTTAGTGTGGGGACCACATGAGGTGACACGCAGGAGACATCTCCAATTTTATCAACAAAGTTATTTCTCTTCTTCTAACGTTTGTCTCGTTGAGCCCCTTTCACTGCGCTGGGGGTCCCTCCGCCCCAGCTACGAGGGGACAATACGATACCCTGGGATCAGACTTTCCGAGACAGAAGCCTCACTGGACAGACTTTTCATCAATCCCTTGCAAAGGTTAAGACTTTGAACCATAACTCTTCCTTTTCCACATCCCTATACAGTGACTTTTGGGATGGCAGCCATGTAGTCGCCGATCCCTGGTCTTTCTTCTATAGACTGGCTACGAAGATTCGCTCACACAGAAGGCTGGCTAAGCATGATGGTGGTTTGATTTCCCTTAGAAGAGGCAGGAGAGAAAAACAAATGTGGGCAAACGCAGGGTGAGGCTCCTATGAACACGCCGGTGCACTTGATGTGCTCTGTCCCCTAGGTCTTGTCGACTCACACAGAATTTACAGTTGCCCACCTCGCCCCTGCTGCAGATTTCATCCTGAACTCCCATGGACAGAACACATGAATGTCAATTACACTCCCCCTGCTTCCAGCTGGGCGGAGCACATCCCCCCTCTGCGGGGGCTCCCCCATGAAGGGCTTCCTGAGGGTGGGGTGGGGGTGAGGAGGGGGAAGGGGGATTAAGACTACGTGTGCTGAGCTGCTTCTTTATAGAGTGAGGGCATTCTTGGGACAGTTGTCCACTGTCCCCACAAAAGCAAGGAGGGGTGCATCCTGGCAAAGACTGAGAGGCAGGGCTGCTCCTTTGCCTGGTCTTCTGGGGCAGAACTCGCCCATCTACCTGGAACAGGGCTCTGATCTTTGTTTCCCACTTTGGGGAAAGAAGGCCAAGAACGGACTTCTGGCCCGCAGCTTTCTCCTAGTCCCAAAGTCACATTAGACTTAGCTCTGCAGTCTGTCCCTTGCTCCACCCTCCCCCTCCAAACCTGCTGCATTTTCTGGTAAGTTATGGATACTTTGCTGCACCTTCTTCCGTCTCTCCATCTTTCTTCGGGACCAGGCTGCTGGCTGCTCTGTGTAGCACCTCCCTCCCCCAAGTGATAAAGTGTGGGCATGGGGGCTAGTGAGGAGTTAGGGGGTTTCAGATCATGGTTCCGCCCACCGCTAAGACAACTTCCATCACCAGCACGGTGGCTTCTGCAGGATGGAGAATCTAGTTCTGTCCTCGGTCAGAGGAACTCGAAATGAGTTCTGTTAGCTTCTTTCTTCTCAGTCAGAGCCTGAGGATAAAAGAGAGGAAGCTGGGGTGGCTGCTGACCCTGTGTCCCGAGTGTAGGAACAGGTGCTGGGGATATGAGGATGTGAGCAAAGACATGCAGGAGACCCACTGTCCTAGCCCTTGATTGTTGTTTCTCCCCCTCCCTTTTTCCCCCTCTCCTGTACCCCACACTCATAAAAATAGGAAGCGATGTCATCACATATGTGCATGCCTCCCCTTCGTGTGACGCCTCTGGGTCACCACTTCCTGTTTCTGAGTCACCAGGAAGGTAATTTCCCCCTGATGCTCAGTATCCTCAGGGACACTCTGATCACTCAGCATCTACCTACCCGAGTTTCCTCTTCTTCTCTCCCTTCTTTTAAAACAACATCAACGTGCATGTCCCCCCCCCCCCAAAAAAAAAGGAAAAGAAAAAGAAAAAAACCTAAACACAATCCAGCTGCTGGTCCGAGCTGCGGCAAACTCACAAAATGCATGGTGGATTACAACCCTCAGCCCTAATTTGGATGGATGGCTGAGCGCCTGGATTTAATTGGATAGTTAATTACAAGCAAAGATGACTCTTGACGGCCTCTATTTCTGCAGCAAGATCTGTCCTAGATCTTGTCTGCTAAGAGAAGGGGGGAGGTACTGGGCTGTCCCTCGAAGTAAAGAATGAATCAAACTGCTGCAATAAGATACCCCAGGAGGCACGGGATGGCACTGGAAAGATTTGTTAGAGTCAACTGAAGCAAATCTTCAAGAAGCCAGTTCTACCGGACAAACCCTCACTGCATTTTCCCTCCCTTTTCCTCTGTTTCTCCCCTCCCTCCCTTTCTAGCCCCCTCTTTCCCTCCTTCCTCCTCTCCTTTCTTTTTCCTTCCTCTCTCCTTTTTCTCCTTCCTTCCTTCCTTCCTTCCTTCCTTCCCTCCTTCTTCCTTAAATCCTGCACCACACTTGCTCTCTATTTTTCTCCTTCTCTCTGACTTTCGCAGGAGGGAAGTGACTCGTGGGCCCATTTCTTTCCGGATGAGTATCTACTATGTGCCAGCCATGTAGGATGGCACCAGGCTCGGAGATGTTAAGACACCGTCCTGGCCTTTAAGAATCTCACCGTTAGTGGAGACATTTTGTTTATCCATTCGTCTGTTGATGGACCACGAGGTCGTTAAATGATGTTTTAAGTAACTCACAGGCAAGGATAGAGGCTGGGAAGGTGAGGCAGAATTCAAAACTAGAAAATCGAAAGGCGACAAAGATCTTGAGTGCATTTTTGCTGCATTCGCCTGGATTAAGGAGGGGCGTGCATTCTGCAGCGGCGGGCTGCATGAAAGCCAGCGGCCGAGTTGGAAAGACCTAGGTAAGTTTCTAAGAGACCACCCCCCTCCCCCCAAGGGTGTTCCCACCCAATACCCTCAATTTTCTTGGCAGAAGTAGGCAGGGAGGCAGGTCTGCGGATGGGGTCTGGGGCAGGAGCAGCTGGGGTGAGGAGGGGGAAGAGCAGAAACTGGTCCCTCCACGCTTGGCTGGGGCCCTTGGGGTGCACAGATTGGCGATCGCGCGATTTCCTTCCACTGCCCCCACGGGGGTTCCCGCCCTTGTTTCCCTTGCTTTTCCAGCTCTGAAATGATGGTTGCGACTAGAATGGTGTGCAGGGAAAACGTGGACCACAGAGAAATCTAGAGAACCTCTCTGTTGGTCCTTCCCCCTGCCCCCAGCCTCTGACTCCGTCCTGCCCCAAGCCTGGGCTGGGAGACACGGGACTGCCCCGTCCCGGCACCGCGTGGACGCGCGCAGGCCGCGGAACAGCCCCAAGCCTCGGTGTCTTCGTGCGTCAGGCAGAGGCGATCGTTGGGGCTGCGGCCCGGGCTTGTGTGACCCAGATGGAGGCCACCCGACATGTCCAGACCGTTGGCTGCTGGGCCGCGTCGCAGGGCGCGGCGCTTGGGGGGACCCTCTCGTCGCTTCCCGGTCACAGTCCCGCCTCGCGCACTCGAGTTCCCCCCTGCCCACCTAATCCTAATCCCTTTCTCATCGCCCGTGGTGGTGAGACGATATCAGGTGTCGGCAGCCGGGACTGGTGAGCATCCCTCCCATGCTGGGTGAGTCTTCTGGGCACGGCAGGCCCGATACAATTTCACGTATTATTTGGGCTCATTCCCTGGGGTTATTTTGGAAGCATGGCTTTGTGAGCCTTCTGGCAGCCTGGCTGGGAGTTACGCAACCGCCTCAGTCTGATGCGCTGAAGCCGCTGCCCGCTACGGCCAGTGCCTCTAAGCTGGTAGAAAATGTGCTGGGAAAGCCGGGGAAACGGACTTCTTAAGTTCCCAGAGGAGAGAGAGAGAGAGAGAGAGAGAGCTTGGAGGCTCCCTTCTCTCCGGAGACTCATATATTGACTGACCTTGGCTGTGAGCCGAGTGATGAGGAAAGTGGGGTGGAGACTAGAGGGAAGGGGCCTTTCTTAGTCCCGAATCCCCATGCTGGGGACAGGGCAGGTCTCCAGAGGCCACTGACTGTAAGGGAAAGTGGAAAGGAAGAGAGGGGAGGGGCAGAGGAGGAGAAAGAAAGAAAGGACAGGAGAAGGGGGGGTGTTGGTGGAAAGAAAAAGTTACAAAGCGGCCACTGAATGGTTTCTTTCCCTTTGGACCCTCCTGCCTCCCCAGACTTTCCCTCCTTTGAGGTTGCTCTGTTCCTCGTCCATCCAGTGCCCTTTTGGGGGCAGAACCGGCCCTCCTCTAGCTTCCGAAAAGTGTAAGTTTGTACAGCAGGGTTTCTGAGATAAGGAGCTGAGGGAAGGGAAGGGTGACAAGGAAAGGTGTCTTTTGAGCTAGTGGGGTGGCCGCTTGCGTCCCCACTTACACTGTGCAGAGGCAAGTGTCGGGTCGTTGGCCCGCTGCAGGCCACAGCACACAGGCCGATCCTCCAGGCCTGAGGGTTTTCTCGCACATCGTCCTTCTTGCGACCCGTTCTGCCCTTTGAGGTAGGTGTTATTATGCCCGTTTTACAGGTGAGTAGTCTGAGGCTCAGAGAGGCTACGTGGCATGTTCTAGTCACACAGCTCCCAAGGGGCAAATCTGCCTCTTAGCTCCGGTGCTCCCTGGCTCCAAAGCCATTCCTTAGGGTGCGTGACACAACCTACATGTTCTGTTGCTTCTGCCTCCAAAATACGTCCTGATTCTGCGTACCTCCTTCCACGCCCCTGATACATCCGGGCCAGGTCACCAGGTCACCAGGTCACCATCATCTCTTACCGCCCAACCTGCAACAGCTTTTTAACTGCTCTGCTTGTTGCTTCTGTCTCTTTCCAATGTGTTTTCGCAGGGCTGCCAGAGAAATAATCCTAAAAGATAAATTGGCTCGTCATGCCTACACGTAAAACTCTTCAAGCGCTTCACAGTGCCGTGGAACTTCTTAGCCTGCAGGACCTGTAAAAACGGGCTCAGCCATCTTGGAGGGTCTAAAAGTCATTACCATTTCATCAGTACCACTCGCTTCTTTACTCGGCATGTGCCAGTCACACTGAACTTTGAGTTCTTTTCCGCCCCAGGACCTTAGCACATGCTGCTTTTTCAGAATGGAATGATGTTTCCTTCAGTCTTCATCTGGCTAAGTTTTTTTTTTTTTTTTTCATCCTTTAGGTCTCAGCTTGCATGTCACTTCCTGATAAAGCAAAGATCGTCCCCAGACTCCTAGCCTGAGTTAGACCATCCTTGTGCTTGGAGCTTCTCAGTAGGCAAAGAAGAAAACACGATGAGTTATAAAGATTTCATTGTCAGAAAAGAAAGAAAATGCTAGTTCTTTATGAGGGATTCCTTCTGGCTCTGAATTAAAACAAATTTTCCTTCACGGGGTCTTCCAAGGGAATCATGGACTAATGTAAATGGCAGGTTGTCCTCAACATAAATCATATGAATGAGGGCAGCTGGATGGACAGAAAATACTAGTAGGTCCCGGTCTCAGGGGGGAGCACTTGGCCAGGAGGAGGTAGGTAAGATCTTTCCTTTGTGGATGGGAAGGATTTGGAATGGTTTGAGAAGGTAGCCTAGGCAGGGCTTGATGAAATATGGGGATAAAAGCATGTGAAGGATCCTAACACGTTGCCCTGTGTCTAGTAGGCGCCTGGTATATCTTAGTTTGTAGTTGTGATTTTTCCAGCCCTGGAAGTTATGGTTTGTCTCAGGAATGCGCACCTCTGCCGTGGTATACGGTGCAGCTTTTAGGCTAATCCATAAAGGGGTTAATCCCCGCCTGCCCCCTGTACCCCCTTCCCCAAACCTTTTACCAACTCTGCCCAGTAGGGCAGGGACTAGGGAGCGGTGAGTGAGGCACCCAGGGCACTTGGGGGGTGAGCTGAGTGAAGGCCTGGCTAAAAGTTTCGCCCTGGATGCCACTCAGTACTCGGGCACCAACGCCCATCGAGATCTGACCTAAGCCAATCGGGTTATCGTCCATTATGCTGAAAAAGGCAACAGAAACCCTTGGTTCAAGTGCGTGGGAAGGAAGTGTGAGAGTGGCAATAGAAAGAGACGAAGGGCCGGACGCAGTTATTCAGAAGTCTTTTCCAAAAACATCTGACTTCGTTTCTTTACATTGTCAAGAAGGCTTTTAAAGCCCAGCTGCCTCTTATTAATCCTGTTTGGGCTGATCCCCTTCCCGCCAACCTTGCTCTCGGGCTGTGCCAGCATAAACGGCCTGGTGGAAGAGGAGGGCATGGGGAGTGACGTCAGTGGCTGCCTCTGGGCTTCAGATCTCAGCCCAAGCAGCTGAGCACACAGCTCCTTGGGCCCCTTCCAGTGAGAATATAAAATACTCTGCCCACCACCCTAGGAGGCCCACGGGGCTTGGGGGGATCCAGAGGATGGACGGGAGAGCGGGAAGTGCCTCTACCGTGTGACTTGGGAGGTGGCCTGGAGACCCCAGGTCTTGGATATGTCTTAGCACGAAGTAGAGGAAAGGAACACGGGTCGGTGGTGGGGATCTCAGATCCCTGAGTTTGAATGCAGGCATTCACTCATGGTATGAGTATGACCTTGGCCAAGTTAACTCAGCTCTGAAAAGTGCTTCTTCGATGGTACAATGTGGATGATGGTACCAGTGCCCGCCTAAGAGGGTTGTTGTTGGGATTAAAGTATGTTCCTTTATGTAAAGGGCCCAGCGCAGACAGGTTCTGGTACATAATCGGTGTTCAGTGGACGTTTCTTTCTCTTCCCTCTCTCCCTTCTTTCCTTCCTTTCTCCCTCCTTCCCTTCCCTCTTCCTCTGTCTCTCCCACCTTGCCTTCTTCTTCTTCAGAGAGAGCTAAGGTGAAGTCTGTAAGGAACACTCCCTTTCTTGCTGAGCCAGCCCTGAAAACCTTAGGAGTTGGAGGCAGCAGGTCCTTCTAAAAGCCAGGGCACAAGGAAGGGACACAAGACAGAAGGCTGGTGGGAAGTTTGCATAAAAAAAACATGTAGACGCTCACGTTCGCTCTGTCCTCAGGCAGCTGCCCCTCTACCTGCTTCTTCGTCCTCTACCCCCAAGACTGGAGACGTATTCTAGCCTTCAGCTGGTGTGACGGCAGCGGGCACAAACGGAAACTCTGCACACTTAATGGTGAGATTCTCACGGTCCCTTCTGCTGCTGAACCCAGTCCATGCAGACCAGAGATTGCATTCTGGGAAAATCGGCCTGCCCCAGACAAAGACCAAACAGACTATAGATCCAGTCCTCTTCTCAAACTCTGGTAAAGCTCATCAGGCAACTAGCCCTGGCCATGCATGAAAAACCGCCAGTATTTAGTTCTTTACCAGCCCGTATGAAAGGAAGAAGACAAGAATCACCAAAGGTTTGAGGCAAGATTAAACTGTGTAAGACAGAGGCCCGGACACATAAATGAATGGAAAAAAGAGGTAGAGACACAATGTAGAGGACATAATAAAAATTCAAAAGACAATGATCAATGTCATCAAGAGATAAGAAGAAATATATCTATGAAATAAGAATGGAATGTTATATAAAAAAAGTTTAGAGAACAGAAAAGGGCCTTTGACAGTTAAAGGACAATAGCAGAGCTTGTCAAAGTCTGTGGATAATGTTGAGGAAACCTTCCAGAAGGTAGAACTAAAGGAGGAGGTTACGGAAAATAGAAAATATGGAAAAATTAGGGAATCAGTCCACAGTCAAATGTCTATTAGGAGCTACAGAAAGAGAGAAAAAAGAAAATAGAGGGGGTTAATTATTAAAAAAAAAAAAATGGGAACAAAATTTCCCAAACTTCTGAAGTCTTGCATTTCCAGTCCAAAAGGCCCCAGTGAATTCCTAGCCTAAGTGATGGAAAACAGTCCTCACACAAGGCACATGATTGTGGAATATCAGGATATACCCTAAGGATAAAGATAGCTTTTCGAAAGCTATCAGGAACAAAGCCAGTTTCATACAAAGACCCAGGGATCAGAGTGGCATGAGACTTCTCAACAGTTTGGAGATGTGGCCATGCCGTCAACCTTCTGAGAGAAAAAGATTTCCAATCAAGACCCCGTAGTCCTGAGAAAATCACCCTCAAGAGTGAAGGCTGGTCTCAAAAATATGTGCCTTCCTTCTACCCTTCTACATGCTCCACCAAAATTAGGACGTAAACAAGAAATACGTAGACTTGGAGTCTAGGAATCAGGGACAATAAAACTGAAGGGGTAAAGATTAGTAGGGTGAGGGGGATGGGAAGCCAGGGACAACAGGGCAGTGGTCTGGAGAACAGTCCTTCCATTTGAAAGCAGCGATGGAGGGATTACACTGGAAAACAGAGCAAGTGGTAGATTTCCTGATGTGGTTCACTGTATTGAGAGGAGTTTTACTTTCTTTTGGAACATGTGGGGCTGAATTAGAGATCGATACGTAGAAAGGTTGAAGAAAAAGAGGCCATTTTGTAAAACGAAATGTGTCTGAGGAAGAAGATAATCATAGTTTACAACTGTGTGAAAATCTTGTAGACATATTAATGTCAATGTTGAATAATAATTTCCCCACTAATCATGATGTAACTGTCTGGGGACAGTGGAGGGAGGGGAAGCAAGGTTTGTGTGCCTCGTGAGGGATGGGGAGGGGTTGGTGAAGGGAAGTGAATCCTCATCTTCCATAGTAGGAAAGTGGATGATAATGTCGAAACTTAACATGTTAAATGGAAAGCGTACATGGGCGGGGTGCCTGGGTGGCTCAGTTGGTTAAGCATCCGATTTGGCTCAGGTCATGATCTCACAGTTTGTGGGTCCGAGCCCCGCGTCGGGCTCTGTGCTGACAGCTTGGAGCCTGGAGCCTGCTTTGGATTCTGTGTCTCCTTCTCTCTCTACCCCTCCCCGACTTGTGCTCTGTCTCTCAAAAGTAAATAAATGTAAAAAAAAAAAAAAAATCCTAGTTCTGCCAAACAACAAAAACAACAAACCTAGAATCCTTCTGGTAGAGACCAGGCCAGAGAGAATGGAAACCATACATTTGGGACGGCATATCTTCTCAGTTGTGAATGTTTAGTTATTTCTTTGGTCTTCCCGGGAACATGCCTGGTTGGGATGTCGGGGGTTTCCTGGATGAGTGTAGCCCATGGGCAGCAAGAAGGAGCTGAGGGGGATGGCGAGAGAGGTGGTTGTTGTCCTGCCACATGAAGATAGATAATGTCAAGATATGAAAAGCTAAAATAGAGTATACCTGGGCTATTTAGAAAAAATGGGGGTCTTAGGGGTGCCTGGGTGGCTCGGTCAGTTAAGCATCCCACTCTTGATCTCAGCTCAGGTCTTAAACTCAGGGTGGTGTCTTGGGCTCCACGCCGGGCATGAAACCTACTTAAAAAAAGGCAGGGGGGATTTTAGAAAAATATTGTAAATATGTGTTAAGCCTTATAGCATTGTTTGACTTCAGAGCTATGCTTATGCATCACTTCGTTAATGGCATAAAGAGACCAGAGAAAAGAAAGAGAGCAAGGGGTGCAGTGAGGACAGGCTGTTTTCACTGGAGGTGGACACACAGCCCCTGTGTGTAGGAGGCTAAGATTCTGGCCGTAGAGCAGTTGCAGTGGGCGATCAACCAACACCAAGGTGCTGGGAAGGTAGTGCCCAGGAGGAGGGCAGTGCTTAAGGTGGGGAGAAGCTAGCGAACCGGTTGCCAAAGCCTGATGAGGGTAGTATATGGGATGTAGAAATATGTGCGCTCCACATTGTAGAGGGCTGTAAGGGAAGTGATGTTGTGGGGGGATGGTCAGTTTCAGATAGGGCACCTTGGTGGAGGCAGTGCCTTTAAGAGATGTAGGTGGGTTTCCAGTGGGAGCAGTTTGCAAGTATTACAAGGGGAGTTAGCCAGGGGGCGCCTGGGTGGCTTAGTCAGTTGAGCGTCCGACTTGGGCTCAGGTCATGATCTCACGGTTGGTAGGTTCGAGCCCCATGTCGGGCTCTGAGCCTGCTTCCGATTCTGTCTCTGCCTCTCCCCCGCTTATACTCTGTCTCTTAATGTCTCAAAAATAAGGATAAACGTTAATCTTTTTTTTAAACAAACAACAACAAAAAAATCCAAGGGAAGTTAGCCGGAAGCAGAGGAGTCATTCCGGAAGTAGAGAAGCCTGTGATGCGGCTCAAGGAGGATGGAACTAACTGGTTTGAAGAGTTTGATTTGAAACCTCTGAGGCAGAAACATTGTCTTTTACTGGAAGAGAAATAGACCTGCGGATGAGGTGGGGAGAGGGGCAGGCAAGGTGTAATGCGTTGGCTGAAACTGGCCTCTCGGAGCACCGCAAATGGAAAACAAGCGAAGAAATCCTACACGTGCCAGAGAGGAGGGAGATTCCCGTGCCGTTGAGTTGGCCACAATCCTACCTCTGCTCTCGGTTTAATACTTTTAGGATGGATAACACAAAGCTAGCAGCTTCTGATTAGCATGATTAAGCTCAACGTATTGGAGGACAGGGTATTTCCAGGAATCTTGTCTCTCTCCAGCACTGGTAGCAGGGTGGGTATCGCAGGATGGTATTTTCTCGAGGGGGATGCTAGGAAAGTGGGTTTTGTCATCTCCAGGAACTGCCCCACGTAGAGATTCTTAAACTCACCCTTTGACTCCTAACATCTAGTATCTTCCAGGGTTTCTCAAGGCTACTTAACAGCATCCCACACCCGCCCCACCCCCTTCCCTGCTTCCCGAGGGCTGTCGCGGCTAATCACACCATGGGGTGGTTAACATCACTTCAGATTCACGAGGGCTTCCTTCCTCCTTCAGCAAGAAAAACCGGGGCCAGAAGGCCTGTTTTCCTCAGTATCTTTATTTTTCCTATAAACTTTTCTAACTGCCCCCAGCTATAGTTGCCCTGCTGTTCTGTGCAGTCTTAGAGCTCAGCTGTGCCTCAAGTTCACGGCCAACTGTTTTGCCAGTGCTTCTGGCCACATCTTCAGCCACACCAGGCACTGCCACATCAACCCACCCCTCTTGCTCCTCCCCATCTCAGCGAATATCCTCAGTCTTCCTCTCTCTTAATGGTTCCTTCCTCTCAGTCTGTGCACCTGGTCAATTCCTTCCCAGCCTAAAAACACGCAGGTCCTGTGAACTTTTCCTTGATCTCTAACTCTTCAGGCCACTTCCTTCTCCTTCAGACTTGTACTGACATTACTCTTTGGATGGCCCCAATGTCTCCCTAATGGCCGTATCTGGGGGATTTTTTTTTTTTAAATCCTGAGTTTTCTGTAGCTTCCTTCTGAATCTGACACTGTTTTTTTTAAAGTGTATTTATTTATATTTGAAGGACAGAAAGAGAGAGAGAGAGCAGGGAAGGGGCAGAGAGAGAAGGAGAGAGAGAATCCTTAGCAGATTCCGCACTGTCAGCGCAGAGCCCGACACGGGGTTTGAACTCACGAGCTGTGAGATCATGACGTGAGCCGAAATCGAGAGTTGGATGCTTAACCTACTGACTCAACCAGGCGCCCCTGAATCTGACATTATTGGTAACTCTTGCTTTCTTAAAGTATGATGCTTTTGGCTGCCACAGTCTCCTGATTATTTTTTTTTTTATGCCTTTCCAATCACTTATTAACCGTCTCCTTCAGGAGCTCTTCTTCTGTCCACTTTTCAGTGTCCGGGTCCTTTGGAGCCTGACCTTGGCCCACTGCCCTTCCGCCTAGAAGAGCTCATCCGTACATATGACTTCACTTACTACCTAGATGCAGATGACTTCCTTTGGGGAGTACCTGATGTGACGGCCCACAGACACCTCAGCTCAACATCTTCAACACTTGACTCATCGTCTCCTTAAACCCGCTCTACTCCTGGGGACTCGGATGCCACATGTGTCCCTTTCTCATACACATCGAAACAATCAGCCAAGATCCAACAAGTTTTCTTTCCAATTTATTTTTGAATTCGTCCCTTTGTCTCCATTCTTGCTATGAACATCCCAACTCAGGTCTTTATTAATTTTCAGCTTACTGGTGTAATGATTTCCTGACTTCTCTCTGCCTCTAATCTTGTCCCTATTAAATCCACCCTTCGCACGTCTGCCATGGGGATATGTTTAAAATGCTGATCTGGCCGTGTCCTTCCCCCTTTTAAAACTTTCTAATGGCTGCACACTGGCTGCAGGATAAAGTCTAAGCTTCTTAACATAGCCTACAAGGCCCAGCGCAAACTAGCCTCTCCAGATCTTTCTGTCTCTTCTTCTTCCTTCCCGCCTGTCCCAGGATTATGCTCTAATAACGCCGGTGACCTCAGCATGCACAGTCTACTGCAGGCTCCTACCTGCATCATGCTTTTGCCTCAATTGTCATGGACCGTGGTGAAGATGGTCCCTTTCCTCTGCCTGCCCCTTCTTTGAATAATTCCTATTTGTCCTTTAAGATCCAGTTTGGGGGAAACCTTCTCCGGGAAGCCTTCCTTAAGCCCTCAGACTGCTTCTGCCTAGATTCCTCCGAAGTCTGGATACATGTGAGCACTGGCTGCTAAAAAAGAACAAAGACTTTAGAGGAAGACTGGCCTGGATGTAAATTAGTAGCACTGAGGCCTTGGGCATGATTTGTTTTTTTTTTTTTTTGGTAAGTATTTTAGCTTTTTTTTTTTTTTTTAAATGTTTATCTATTTTTGAGAGAGAGAGAGAGAGAGAGAGAGAGAGAGAGAGAGTGGGTGTGTGTGTGTGCACGCATGCATATGAGCAGGGGAGGGGCTGAGAGAGAGAGGGAGAGAGGATCCCAAGCCGGCTCTGCCTTGTCAGGCAGGTGGGCAAGATACGTTTAATTTTGAGCCTCAGTTTGGCATTTGTTGACTGGGGATGATAATATCGTTCAATTCATAGGAATAGTGGAAGGATTACATTATATAATGTGTACGTAGTGCCAGCCATCTAGTAGGTTCTCAGTGGGAGCTGCTGTTCTTATCTGCATCTTTCTCATTGCACCTGCTGTCATGTTTTGTAAGATCAAGTGTGGGGCGGGGATCCTTTCTTTCATCCTTTTAAACTCTTATCATTTAACAATGAAGGATTACCTGGGAATTTAGTCTTACTGCCTCTGAGACTCAGGGCATCTAGACAGCCGATGCCAACGGTGACTTTGCCCTGTGGGGAGGGGGAATTTGAGGGGTGAGAAATGGTTGCCTCTCCAGCCTCGGCTCTGCAACACGGCTGTTCCCAGAGTTTCTCCAACCTTCCGGGGCCAGACACTGTCACCGTGGAAGAAATAAGCATCTTTATTGAGGGATTGTACAGGAAGGGGCAGACTGTGTGGAGATTCGACCTGTACCTAACTTGCCTACTTCCTCCTACGTGCCTGGGAAGGGTGTTACGAATGCAGGCCTCTGAAAAGAGGAGGTCCAGACTGGCTGCTCCCTGTCTCCCCGCCTATTTTCTCCTCCTCTGCTCTTTCAGATCCCCTGAGCTGTGCTCTCATAGCCTTTCACAGCCCCGCCCTCCCCCCAGAAGTGTAGGCCCTCACCCACTCCCGTGACTGACAAATTCGAGTGCCTCTTGCTTTGGCTGGATGGGGATGAAGTTGTCCCAATTTCTCAATGCCACCTCTGGTTGGAGGGGAGATAGGCTCTAATGCTCAAAATGAGAATGGAAGCTGGTGCTCAAACTTTAGTGTGATCTCCCCACCGGTTTAAACTAAAGCCACGCTCACCCTTGCCAAGGTTAGCAGTGCAACTGAGGCTTGCTTGAGGAAAGTCGATTCCTTCTCCACTCTGTTGCAGAACAACAAGACCTACCATCAGTGTGTGAAGCGGTATTCTACCGTGGCCGCCACCAGTGCCTTTAAGTGTCGGCCAGTTGGCAATAGGTTTCATTAGATTTTTCTCAGTTTCCAAATACCCTCTGTATGGAACAGGGGAGGAGGATTTCCACTTGGCTTTGACACATACAATGATCCCTTAACGTGTCTGTGTCGCGGAGTTAAGTTCTTTAACATTTATTTTTGAGAGAGAGACAGAGCATGGGCAGGGGAGGGGCAGAGAGAGGGAGGGAGTCACAGAATCGGAAGCAGGCTCCAGGCTCTGAGCTGTCAGCGCAGAGCCTGATGTGGGGCTCCAACTTACGAGCCGTGAGATCGTGACCTGAGCCGAAGTCGGATGCTTAACCGACTGAGCCACCCGGGCGCCCCGAGATTGTGAGCTTCTTGAGAGTGGGGTCCCTACTTGGTACTCTCAGGCTTTGTCACAGTGCTGGCCTCGTGCAAGGCTTTCAGTACATGTGGACTGTGATGCATGAGTCCCGTTGTTTAGTGAGCATTTTCTCACCTTTTTTTTTCCTTTTGTCACTGGTATAAGTCAAGTTTGGGGCATGGATTTACATGGATTTCCCTCTGCCTCAGGTCTCTGCTTCCTGGGAAGTTCAGCATCATCGTGATCCAAGGCAGCTTTGGCGTTCCCTGGCAGGCCTATGGGACGTTTTGCAAGGTGGCTGGCATTCGATGCTTGTTTATCTCTCAGCAAGTGTTTATTGAGGTCTTACTATGTGCCTGCTCACAATGTAGGTGCTGGGACTCCGGGAAGTGAAGGAGAGACAGCCCTCCTAGAGCTTACAGTTGCTCTCAATTCTTAATCGTTAGGCAGTGTGACAAGGAAGTAAGTTTGGTATGATTTCAGAGGAATTCTCCCAGGCTCCAGCCTGATATGATCATTTCAGTCTCTTTCACGGACAACCTTCTGGACAGATAATATCTACTAGTATTTAACACCGTGGCATGAAAAGCACCTGAGAGCAGTCTTCAACTGGGGAGCAGAGAAGGCAGTGAAACTGCCAAGAAACTCCTTGGCCACTATGTTTGGAGAAAAGGGATGTTCTGCTGAGGGTGGGCAGAGGCCGAAGGATCTGGAGGCTGAGCCCGTGACTGACCTGGAGGGAAGGGCAATGCAGTGTAGAGTCAATCATTGGGACCTCTGCTCTTCACTCACAAGTGGGTTGGCCTCTGGAAACATCTCTAAAATTCTCATGGTCTAATTTGCAAGATCTGCCACAGGGAGATGATAAGACTCAACTTCTTCAGAGTTATTTTTAATTTTTTTTCACCTAGGTCTGTGTGAGTTGTGGGTAAAGGTATTATTCTCGGTTAAAATGCAAATACTCTTGGGTCAGGGCATAGAAAGCTATTACTGACCACAGGCATATGGGTAGGAATTGGGGTTTACTAAATAAGAGTGGCCTCTTTGGAAAATAGAGCCCAACTCCAGGAAATGCATCTCCTGCTAGATCTGTTTGTTGAGAAGAGAGGAAGAAGCTTTTTATGGATGTGAGCCTGAGTGTGTTATGGAGTGAGGGTTGCACATAGGCAGAAAGTCGGATGTGAAATCTATCTATTTATCTATCTATCATCTATCTATCTTTTTATCTTTTACACTGTTTGAGATCCTTATATGAGGCAAGGCAAGGCAGAAAGAAAAGAAGAGAAAGATATACCTGATGGTCAGTATTAGATCAAGAACAATATACTCTATCCCCGTCTTGAGTATTTGATCCGTTCATGGATGCCACATTTTAGAAAAGACATTGGTAAATCTGAGGGGAACTGGGCTGTGGGAAGGCACTTAAGAAATTGTTGATGGAACCGAGGATATTTAAGTTGGGGGAAAATCTCAGGGCCCAAAGGAAAGCTGTTTTCAGACATCTCAAGCAGAGTCTTGGAGAGAGGAAACGGGTTTGTCCTCTGCATCAGGGAACTTGGGGGAAAGGAAAGTTTCTGCTGGCTGGGGGGGGGGGGTGTGGTCCTGGAAGTCTGACCTGGGAGGGGTGCTCCTGTCGGCAGAGAGTTAGGCTAAATTATCAGAAAGCTCTTTTCCGAGTCAAAACAGTTAACAACCAATTGCTTTGAGTGTAAGGAGACTTAGATCAACCTATTATTAAACACGGCTTAAAAATCATGTTACAAAAGCTCTATGTGTACATTATGAAACCTTTGGGAAGTAAAAATGTAAAGATATTTGGGGCACCTGGATGGCTCAGTACTTTAAGCGTCCAACTCTTGAAATCAGCTCAGGTCATGATCTCACGATTTGTGAGTTCAAGACCTACGTGGGGTTCTGTGCTGACAGCTCAGAGCCTGGAGCCTGCTTCGGATTCTCTCTCTCCCTCTCTCTCTGCCCCTCCACTGCTCACTGTCTCTCTCTCTCTCAAAATAAATAAACTTAAAAAAAAAAGATGTAAAAAAAGTATTAAAGTATTGCTCATAACCCTACCCTCCTGCATCCCAGTCTTGTGTGGCTCTGACTGATCACGTGCCTATAGCTGTGTTGTAAGGCAGTCTTGGAAATGTAGTGTTTTTGATTCTATTTTAGGAAGGTATATAGGGTTCTACAGAGAAATAGAATCCATAGGATTGATATATCTATATATTTCTTTCTCATGGCTGAATATACCCATTATATTGTATATATTCCATATATTATATATGTATGTTCCATATCTTCTTTATCCATTCATCTGTTGATGGACACTTAGGTTGTTTCAATATCTTGGCTACTGAGAATAAGACAGTAGTGAACACGGGGGTGCAGATAATGTCCCCGATACTCTGTTTTCATTTCCTTTGGCTATATATCCAGAAGTGGGATTACTGGATTATATGGTAGTTATATTTAAATATTTTTTAAAGCCACACCATACTGTTTCCCCCAGTGGCTGTACCAATTTACATTCCCACCAACCATGCACAAGGGTTCCCTTTTCCCCCACATCCTGGCCAACACTTTCTCTTGTCTTTTTTCGACAGCCATTCTAACAGGTGTGAAATGAAAGCTCATTGTGTTTTGACTTCGTTGCCTTGATGATTGGTGATGTTGAGCACCAGCTCATGTGTCTGTTGGCCATCTGCATTGGTCTTCTTTGGAAAACCATCTACTCAGTTCCTCTGTCCATTTTTTAATTGGATTGTTTGTTTTCTTGCTACTGAGTTGTATGAAGAGTCACTTTTCAATATGCAGAGTGAGGCCAAGGTTGACACCTCATTTAATTATAATCACAGACACTGACTGATCCCTTCCTGGGTCACTGTTTACAAGCATCATACAAGTTAGTTCCTGTTTATCTTAAGGCACAACTGTCCGTATTTGTTTCTGAGCTTCTTCAAGGCCTTTCTCCATTTCCTTTCTGCTCCCGTCTGTCCCTTCCCATCAATCAACCCCCAGCCCCCCCCAAAAAAAGCCCTACAAATACAGAAGGCATGCCCCTCCCCCTCTACAAACAAAAGAAGTACTTACAGATAAATTTGCATCTGCTTTCTAAAGTGATCTTCATCTTGAGGGGTCTGAGTGGTGCTGGGCTTTGAAGGTTTATGTAAAGGATGAAAAGAATGAGTTTGAAAGACAGAGTATTCCCCTCTCGGCCCCCATATCTCACTTTGGGTGAGTTGAGATTACCCTGGGCTGATATGGAAGGGTTAATGAGCTGCTACAAAGTTTGTTTTGGACTGGACTAACTGCTTCCTGTAGCCTTGGCTGGGCATTGGAGCATCGGTCCTTTGAGGAGGGTTAAAGCAGGGGCAAGGACACAGAGAAAGTAGAGGTGGCTGGGAGTTGTTAGAACATCTGTAGGTGCCCTGGTCAACACGCTGTGTCAGGTTTAATAACAGCAAAGCAGAGTTCTGGAGTCCACCAGCCCTGATGGAGGTCAGGCCAGTTAAAGGCAGGGCATACTTAGGTCTGTTTCCCCAGAAAATTCTGGCATGCCTCCAGACAAGCCTTCACTGGAGGTCTGGTTCTCTGGGCTTATTTTGCCATCCAGAAAATTCTCCATGCGTTGATTGGTGAATGTTGGAACACCTATGTGCATCTGTTTGAAATTGGCCGCTTCTTCAGTTTGGTGTTTTGTATTCATTCTTTCCTGGCGGTTGTGGTATAGCAGAAAGGTCACCAGATGAGGGGCTTTCTTACCAGCTATGTGACCTTAGGTAATTTGCCTATCCCTCACAGGACAGACTTAAACTAGTAAATGGCATTTAATGTGGGCTCTCACAGATCCATGAGATTTTTTCAATATTTAAACATGACGCCTAGAAATCATAATTTACCTGTTGCATGGCCACACAAGTGAAACAAAGCAAAAGATTAATTGCTTGTGGGGAAATCAGGTCACAACCATGCAGTCATGCTATTATATACTGCCCAGAGGTGGTGTTTGGCCATGAAGGACATCCTTTCGGGAGTATACTTGGGTCAAACCAAAATCATCACTTAGGTTATCATGCTATCTGCATTAAAGTACTACCACCGGTATGCCTACTACGGCTGATAATAGTGTTTTTGATGGTCAAGTTCTGAAGCACCTTGTAGCTCTGATGTTCTATACATTTCTAGGTAGGAGAGAGGAAGACAAGACTGGAAGGAGAACCTTCTTGAATGATTATGGCTGTGTGGGTTGTCTAATTAATTATGAGGTAGGAAACCTTGCCTCCAGCAACACAATGTCTCTCTACCCCTATTTGGTGTTTTACTTATTTTTTTAAGTTTATTTATTTATTTATTTATTTAGAGAGAGAATCCCAAGCAGGCTCTGTGGGGATTTGAGCCCGATGTGGGGCTTGAACCTGCGAACTGTGAGATCATGACCTGAGATGAAATCAAGAATCGGACACTTAACCAACTGAGCCACCCAGGTGGCCCCCCAACCTCCGTTTGGTGTTTCAAACTGATAACCCTTCTTGGTCAGGATGTCGTCATAAATTGGCATGTTCCGTGTTCCAGGAGAACCTACCTCTTCCTCTCCTGTCCTGTGGACATTTATCCTTTTATCTGCCAAGTAACAGCGGGCTTCTTAAATCATTTGTCTGAATGTGTTCTGTGTAAACCAGCTAAAGAGAGCTATGTATATATCAGGAAGACCAACAATGCATAAATCTGTTGCCTGCACAGATAACCTGAGCGCTCAGTGAAAATGGGTTGAAATAAATGGTGTGAGTGTTTGCATTGTGAGTCAAAGCTAGTTAATTCCGCCTGCACCATGGGAAAGTTGTGATATTTAAAGGGGGCTAGTCTGCCCTGTTAGTTTTTTTAGCAAATCTATTCTTCAGGAAGAATCTGGACACATAGTATGAAAAAGACTGAAAAAGAAATACTTAAGACATCCAAACTAAAAAAAAAATGTGCTGTCAGACTTACAGTCAAGCACTTTGGAAGCTTGCTTTCACTGCGAAGCTTCTGGATTACATTTTTAATCTTTAAAGGAGTATGGTGTTGTTCATCATGCAAACAAGAGAACAAAAGGAAGGAAGGAAGGAAGGAAGGAAGGAAGGAAGGAAGGAAGAAAGGAAGGAAGGAAAGAAGAAAGGAAGGGCTGAAATCTCAGACATAGTTATGGAATTCAAACAGAACAGTCACAGAAATATTTGAGAAAATGGCAAACTTGCTTTTCTTTTAAAAAAATTTACAAAGGCATATTCAGCATGGCAATAACTATATTTGTAGATAATATTTTATTGACACCTGTATTTAAACATTAATGTTATGAAGCGATTTTTTAAAAGCTATGTAACAGCTGTTTACTTATACTAAATGCTTACTGTGTTCCAGGCACTGGGCTAAGCATTTTATATGCATTATTGTATTTAATCCACACAGTCTGAAAATGTGGCAGGTTTCTGCGTTATTTTTATAGATGAGAAGACCGAGGCTCAGTATGGTTTCTGTAGTCTTCTCCTCTTGTCTAAAGTTATACATCCCGATAGCTGTAGCCATAGAGCTTAAACCCAGGTCCGTGGGATTCTAAAGCTTACATTCCTAATCGCCGTCACTATTGTTCATTGAACTTGAACTGGCGCTTCCTCATCAAAGCTTCCGCTTTCAGGCTTTTTATAATCTGCTGCACAAACTCGACTCTGCAGCTCCGCTTGGTTATCTTCTCTTGGAAGCAAAAGCTGCCTTCCCCTTTTAGGAGGGAATGTTGGATCCAAGGTTCCAGAGGATAAAGTGGGTTTGGGAGAACAACGGCAGAGAGTCTGAGGGAGAGAAACGACTGAGAAGTATAAAAAGAAATGCCCTCTCGTATAAGATGAATAAATCCTGGGGGTGTAGTACAGCATGGCGACTACAGTAATGGTGCTGTATTGTGCATTTGAAAGTTGCTCAGAAAGTAGATCTTAGAGCGTGTGTGTGTGTGTGTGTGTGTGTGCATGTGCGTGTGTGTTTAGAATATGGTCTTTAAAATATTTTTTTTTATGTTTTATATCTGAGAGAGACAGAGACAGAGACAGAGAGTGAGCAGGGGAGGTGGAGAGAGATGGAGACAGAATCTGAAGCAGGCTCCAGGCTCCAAGCTCTGAGCACAGAGCCCGACGTGGGACTCGAACTCACAAATGGTGAGATCATGACCTGAGCCGAAGTCAGATGCTTAACTGACTGAGCCACCCAGGTGCCCCAAAGATAGATGTTTTTAAAGTTTTTTGTTTTTGTTTTTGTTTTTGTTTTTGTTTTTGTTTTCAGAGAGAGAGTGTGGGCAGGGAAGAGGGGCAGAGGGAGAGAGAGAGAGAGAGAGAGAGAGAGAGAGAGGGAATCTCCAGCATGGAGCCTGACTTGGGGCTTGATCTCATGACAGTGAGATCATGACCTGAGCTGAAATCAAGAGTCCGATGCTTGACTGACTGAACCACCCAGGTGCCCCAAAGATAGATGTTAGCTAAACTTATGGTGGTAATCATTTCACAATGTATACATATATCAAATTGTCGTGTTTTATACCTCAAATTAATACCATGTTCTATATCAGTTATACCTCAATTAAAAAAATAAATTAAAAAATTACTGCCAAGGAGCAGTGAAGGCCCAATGTTTTTCTTGAGTAAGAAAGATATGGGTATAGTGTTCAGTAGTCGGATACTTCCAGCAGTTTTCCTCTTACCTGCTATGTGGCTTTGTTTAGATCTTCATAATGACCCTGGCCACCACATTTTGAAAGTTTGCACCTAGAGTAATCAATCACCCAAGAATCGTAGTTTCTGCTCTTCAGAACGACCTCTTTCTCTTTTTCTCTCCTTGTACATATCACACGAGAAAAAGAGGAAGATGTACAGTATGATGGTCTGATTGACACGTTCAGAGCTTCCTCGACTGGTGATGGGTTTATACCCCAATGAAACCATCATAAGTTGAAAATATTGTAAGTCAAAAATACAGTTAATAGACCTCACCTACCTTACATTATAGGTCAACCCAGCCTACCTTAAATGTGCTCAGAACACTTACGTTAGCCCGCATTTGGGCAAAATCATTTAAGGCAAAGCCTATTGTATAATGAAATGCTGAATATCTCATGTAATTTATTGAATACTATATAGAAAGTTAAAAAAAAAAACCAGAATGGTTGCATGGGTACAGAATGGCTGTCACTGGTCTCGGTTGTTGACTGTTGCGATTGTGTGGCTGATGGGGAGCTGTGGCTCGCTGCCACTACCCGGCCTCACAAGAGAGGATCTGACTGCATATTGCTAGACTGGGAGAAGATCCAAACTCAGAATGCAAAGTGCAGAATGCAAAGATCCAAACTCATGAACGCATGTTGCTTTTGCAACATCGTAAAGTCAAAAAATCGTATTTTAAAGCATCATTAAGTTGGGGAACCTCCCATATCATGAAATGATTACCACAATAGGTTCAGCTAACATCGTTCTTCTCATACAGAGTCAAAAAGAGGAAGAGAACAGTGGCTAGAAAGTAATGATGAGAAGCATGTACTTTCTGTCATTTATTCTTTTAAAATGTAGGTTTCTTGGTACCTTTATAAAGAAGTAAACTATTTCTGAATTCCTTTTCAGGTTGGGAATTGATGGGCATATTTTGGACATGACACTTAAGTAGTTAAGTAGCTTCAGCATTCCTTAGCAACCAAAAAATTTTATGTTTGATAGACATCTCAGGAAGTTTTTTGGGAGGTATTTCTTCATATGTGCGACACAGAACAGAATTTTGAACTGAATTTAAATAAGAATGAAAATTCAGATTCAAACTAGCACCAGGACATATGGTTTGCATATAAGTATAGAATGCTTTTAAAGCGTTCCACTGTATTTTTTTTTAAAAGCAGGTAGTCTAAAGGCATCTTTTATTGCTTAATTTTTTTTTAATGTTTATTTATTTTTGAGGGAGAGAGACAGAGCATGAGCGGGGAGGGTCAGAGACGGAAAGAGAGACACAGAATCCGAAACAGGCTCCAGGCTCTGAGCTGTCAGCACAGAGCCCAAAGCGGGGCTCGAACTTGGGAATGGCAAGATCATGACCTGAGCTAAAGTCGAACACTTAACTGATTGAGCCGCCCATTTGTTCCTTTTATAAGTCACATCCTCTACTATCATGTTTATCAGGGATAACAGTAATAAAGGTGATAATTTAGTGTCCCCTCAAGGACAGGCTTTTGTCTCATTTCTCAGTTGGATCAGAACCCCAGGCAAGTAGGTAGATGCTGTTTATTTGGTCTATCCAACCTGAGCGCTAGATGAACACAGTCCCCACTTGCCCTTTTCCCCATAGCCTTACCATGAACTGATTTGGCTGCCTTCCCAAGTAATGAACCCAGATCTGAAGTTGCACTTCTCCAAGATAAACATCCCCATGGGACTAGTAAGCATCATCTAGTTGAGGTCTAAGATCAGAGTTTATTTATCTGT